>NC_083656.1:12230392-12410392 GCF_963576545.1 Limanda limanda
AATCTTCTAAAAAGGATTCTTTTTACTATGAAAACAAATTGCAAATTCTGCATGCTCATAGCAACATCCCAAACACATCACAAACACTCACACATTTTGACATTTTAGTCTTCAAGCACTCAAAGCTGTTGCCAGAAAGTTCTACTACTCAGACATGAACTCCAGACAATCCCCCCCAAAAAATATTCGAAGGGACTTGACGTGAGAATGCAAATGTCTGAGTCCTTTGCTTGGGTCATTTTCGTGCAGCCCTTCCTTTTTGATCTTTTCGTTCCAAACAGCGAGTGTTTCTCAGTCTCTCATTGATCTTCCACACACATACACACACACATTTCAGATGCCTTCATCATTTCAATGTCAGCAGTGTGGTGACAAGATCTGCAACAAGACAAAATGGATCGACCGTCCTCTGTTACAGCTTGCCCTTCTCCTCCAGTGAGTTTGGAGGCACATCGGAGAAAATAGCCTCCCATCAGAGAGCGGCAGCATCACGTCAAACGCAAACACACACACACACACACACACACACACACACACACACACACACACACACACACACACACAGAGACATGTCCTCCACTGCACCACTATGCTGTCTTCTCCCCTTTCATGGTATTAATCTTTTAGTTGTAGATATATTGTGACATAGTGAGCACTGCCACTTCTTGCTTGTTTTAACCGCATGGTCACAGCAGGTTTTTATTTATAGGTTTCTCTTCAATCTTGCATTGAGTCCACTATTTCTTTTTCTGCTTCAAGGGGACACTACACACACACACACACACACACACACACACACACACACACACACACACACACACACACACACACACACACACACACACACATTGGCACAGGGTCACACTCCTACAGCCAGAGGAACTTAAGAAGAGAGATGACTGGTGCAATTATTCATCCCGGGTAGTAACTGTGTTATTCTAAGTCAGGATGCTTTTGTTCTTTTTTGCCCCTGAAGAATCACAAGGCGTATTTATTGGCCCATTCAGCCCTTCTGTTAAATGATCATAGCCTTAATTAATAGAGTGCCACTGGGCCGGAATCAGTAAGTGGAGAGCAGTCAGGTTTATCATCTCGTCTCGAAAGTGCAGCCTCTTTCTCACGTATGGATTGTGTTTCTCTCTGAATATGTCCAGCAGATGGAGAGTGACGAGCTGCTTTAATATACTCACGCATGTCATGGTTGTTTGTGTCATGGCTGTTTGTGCTGACGAGACACTTTGGCCTTGTGTTGCAGAACTGGGCCGGGATGCGCTGTCCTTACAAGCTGCTCCGCATGATCCTGGCACTAGTTTGCAGTAAGTTCTCCAGATTCTCTCTCTCTCTCCGAACCCTGTGCTCCTCTTCCTGCTTTATGATGAATTCATGGTTTGATTCACTGTCCGTAGTAGTATTCAAAATCAACAGACATGCTTTGTAAGTTATTATATTAATGACTCAGCGTGAGTGGCTCCCTGATTGGACACGTAGCTTTGTTTTCCAAGCGCCTGAGTCACTTTCCTCGTCCTTTTCCTCCACACGAGGACCGATGCCCTGTCACTTTCATTAGTGAGCAATATGTTCCCTCCATCTGTCCCGAGCCCGCCCCCCCCGAACTGAGAGAGCGGCGAGTCTCCGCAGGAATATCTCTCTGTTAGTACATCTCCTCTCAGTGTCTTAAAAACAACTCGTCAAAATAAAATATGACAGTTATTTTCTCTGAGCCACCGTGAAGATAGAATTAGCATTTGCTCTGGTTTTCTGTTGCCAGTGTTGAGTATTCGTTCAGCTAAAGAGACTTTTTGAACAACAGGCAGAAAAACTAGGCTTACATTTAACATCATAAAGCTAGTTCAGAGTATAGATCCATTTAAATCCTCTCGTGGCCTTTCTTTGGCTGCAGACGCAGACTGTGATAAAACACTTTGCTGCAATACAGTCACAAGGAGTCAGCTCAGATCTAGGCCTTGTGCTTTATATCAGGGAGAGTAAGTAATACCTTACTTTCAAAACAAGAGGACACTGCTTTAAGATCGTCTTCATCTCGGATTCATTCATTCTCTAACCGGGTTTTAAGACGCATTTGAAAACTGACAGGATCATTTTGCTTAGACCCCGTCCAGACCTGGTATTAACCAACTCAGCTGACGTCCTCTGACTCACTACAGTTCCACATTTAACATTGTCACCTGACACATCAGACCGGGTAAAAACAACATGATTTGGTCTTTGTGAAAACAAATGACATGCGTGTTTATTTGCATATAGAGCAGGGAAGTGAGATCTGATCCCACATTCAGGACACATTTTACAGGTATGATCGCTGACCACACGTGATCGAATCTCCCAGGACGGATGTTGGTTAGGACTCAACAGAGCCTCCCATTAGATTAACTAGTCTAGATTAGTTAAAGGAATGGTTTGACATTTTGGGAAGAGTTGAATGAGAAAACTTATTCCATCTGCAGATCTCTCTGTTGCATGTAAGGCTACAGAAAACAAACCTGAGTCCAAATAGCCTAATAAAATCTACGCGCCAAGTTAAGAGGTGCTGTATGTGAATTTGATCTAAACCAACTACTGCTGGTAAATGATAAATGATGCTTTTCTAGTCTTAACAACCACTCAAAGTGCTCAACACTATCCGTTCACACGCATCCATACTACACGTCTATTTCTAGCTCTTTTCTATCACACATACATTTATATTCCCCACACTGACTCTGTGTCTTCTCCCTCAGTGAGCTCAGAGGTGGGCCGTGCCGTCTGGCTCCGCTTCTCGCCGCCGCTGCCGTCCTCGGGGCCGCAGCCCAGCTTCATGGCACACCTGTCGGGGGCCGTGGTCGGCATCAGCATGGGCCTGCTGATCCTGCGCAGCTACGAGGAGAGTCTGCAGAAGCAGTGCTCCTGGTGGGTCATCGTCTTCTCCTTCATCACCTTCCTCCTCTTCGCCATCTTCTGGAACATCTTCGCCTACGAGCTCCTGGGGGTACAGATCCCACCTCCTCCCTGATGACGACCCCCCCACCCCCCCTGCCTGAGACTCTCCTTCACAAACACACTGACTCCGACCTTGCTCTTAACAAAGGTTCCCGTCTAACCATTGTTAACGATCCCCATTTCCTGTCCACTTAGGCCCAAATGAAAAGATACAAGATCATTCAAACTAAAATACACCAAGAATCCTTTTTTTTACAGATACTTTGCAAATCAAAGAAATATGTCTCTTTTATTAAAGAGGGATCACAGTAGCAACAAGTACAGGTGAACGCTCCTCAGATCCATCTACGAGGAGCAATATCTTTTTATACACATTGAGATCTCATCCACATTGCCGGCGCTATATATCTGTCACCGTCGTTTCTTTGAGTAAATCTTTCAAACATGTGAAGACCTCCGGTAGGAAGAGTTGATGACATGAGCCTCTACCGTGAAAAGCAAAAGGGATTAAAAGGGGAAGAAGAGCAGGAACATGTGCTGTTAAAAGCTAGGAGATATTTCCTGTTGTTCTGAAAGGTCAGAGAGGAGGATCAGCAGCGGCAAAACTAATAGAGATTCACTATTTTGCTTAGAGGCACTTAAGCAGAGTAAAGAGAGTTTTTCAGCTGTGCTTCAGGGGAAGATTTAATGAAGAATTTCAGGACATAAATTTCCAGGGGGACAGCAATAAACAAAAACACTGAAGCACCAATGAGATTTGATTGTTAGGGTTTTTTTAATTTTACATCCCTGGTGAAATTCGCAGAACGCACTGTGTTTTTTCTTTGCTGGCGCATCAACTAAAAAAACAAAAAAGCTATCAGAGAGTGTTCTCCCAAATTGAGGTGCCGGGTTGCGTTTCCAGCCAAAATGGAAGGAAATCAGTCACATGTCTTTGCCTCGAGAGCTGATTAATTTCTTTCCCCAGGGCAGGTGCAGTAAGAAAGGAGGCAAAAGCTTTAAATACAAGATTTTAACGTGTCATTGTCACGAGTATCTTTAAGGTGAGAGGCGTCATCGTTTCACTTCATGGCATCTTCAATGACATTATACCGACACTGTGGACACAGAAACATACGTCACTCAACACGAAAGAAGACGCTAACATGGGAAATCAAAAGTGACTGTGCGACAGAGGAGGAAAGAAAAAGAAAAAAAAAAGATGAAGTTTCCTGGATTATCATAACCACCAACTTAGGTGCAACCGTGTAAAATATGCCATGTCATTCTCTGTGGCTCTCAGCGAGACGAGGACACACACACACAAACACACACAGACACACACACACACACACTTCTCTCTCTTTGTCTTTGAGAGCGGACACTGCCTGATTCTCTAGGTCAACAAGAACAAACTGGAGGAGGATTACAAAACACACACACACACACACACACAAATATACGTATATATATATTCACAACACGCACACGTACTGGCCTCTGCCTGTTCTCGCTCTGACAGACTGAACTGGGGAGGGCGAGGATGTGTCATCACCTGACCTCTGACCTTTGGTGTCCCAGAGGGCATTGGGGATCTCTCTGTCGGGCCCAGTCCTATACCTCAGTTTCTCATTCTTAGGGACTGTATACTTTTGTAAAGGAATGTACCTATGAAGAAAAAAAAGAGTGTTATTAAGTTGTCCCCTTGTTCTTTCATTTGATAGTGGATGTGTATATTGTATGTTCATAACCAAGAGTATATTTATTTGTATTTTTTTTTCCTCTTTAAGGGGAGAAGAGAAAAACTTCAAATGGTGCAAAATTAATGCTATGATTGTTGTTCTTCTGATAACTCCTGTATCCTCTGAAAAAAAAAAAGTCTATGAGGCAAAATCCCCTGGTTTGTTAGGTGACCACCAATGACTCAGCTCAGTTGATTTTATAAATCGCTAGTGCTTTACAAACTAAGCCATAGAAATAACTAACTAGAGAGGGCAAAAAGTAGAGGGAAGGGTTAGAAACCTGCTGGTAGAAAAATAATTTCATCATCGTGAATGTTCCACAGCAGTAGTTTCATGTAGCTGGACTGGTTATTGATACTTGTTTGTTGTCGATGCAGCTTCATTCTCCCCTCCGCACCGTGTGGACGCCTCGCTGCAGTTCATTCCTTTGCTTGTAACAAATTATAGACGAGACCCCTGTCGTACATCAACTTCAGTTTGATCCCAGCTTTTGGAAAAAAGCCGAGGCGAGGAGAGCAATTACACTTACTCATGCTACATTCCATATTTCTGTCTTTCAATCGATAACTCATTTGAATGTCCACTGGCTGCCTGGGGGGGGTAAAAAGAAATTATGCATCTGCCAATTTTGATAGTTGGTCATAAATACAGTCCTCAGCATTTGCTTCCACATGTAAGTGTCAGTAGCAACAGAAAAGTTCTTGCTTAATGGGGGAATCAAGAGGAAATAGCCAGAAAAAAGCCATTTTCAGATACATTAAAAACAGAGAAGATCAGCCAATACGAGGCTGGAATGTATCCTTGATGGAAACCTGTGTGTGTACTAGGAAATATTATTGCTTGGGATAGCAAAGATACATTGATGAATAATGCATACATACCCCATAGCCTATAATGAAGATAAAGTGGAGGTTAATGTGCCTCTTTAACTTAAGATTCATAGGAACCCAGAAGGGTTATGAAAAAAGGGCTAGTAAATGGCTATGCTTTTGTAGAAAACATCAACTGTGAATATTACACCTCGTGGAAAAAATCGCAGGACAACTACTGAAGGCTTGTGAGTTCTTGTCGAAACTGAACCTGGAAACAGCGATTTTTGTCCTTGTGAAAAGTGTTCCGTGTTTTATTTTACACAAAAAAGCAGAGAAGCAGAGAAGAGAACTGAGACAGTTGTTTGTCATTTTCCTGCAAGCCACATCTCCATGGCTCTGAGCTCGAAGAAATGTCCACACACCAGTAGATGCTCCCACAAGCTTTTTATTGTACGTCCCAGGTAGGTAACGACACCTACCCGGGATTATAATCGTGTCATTATAAGTCCTCTTTGTCCCTTGAGGGGCATAAGGTATCAACTATCTGCCTCCATCTGGGCCAGTCCTGTGTCGGACTTCTCTCCTTGTCAGACCCGTCTATCTTAGGGCGGTCTTTGGTATGTGGTTCTGGTCCATTCCACATATGCATAATTTATACACAGTCGGAAGAAAGGCCTGTGCCCAAAAAGTTAACAAAAAAGTAAAATAAAAAGTCTGTGGGAGCATCAACTGGCCTGTGGGGATAGTTCTCGTCTTCGGGTTTTGTCGCTTCAGTCCAGCACCTGTAGTGTTTACCAGGTTTGAATGTGTGCGCTTTTGTATACTTCCTGAGCCGCAGCCAGCCATGGCAGCAACACACAAACTCAGACAAACTCACGTCCTCTCTAAGAACAACTGCTCTCAAGCATGCAGCTCATGACAGAGAGACAGAGGCCTGACTCTCATCCTCTCGCTCGAACAACACGTGAAGGTTTAGTTTCTTGTGAGGGACGGAGGCGCCCGCACCCTTCACATTAAAACCTCATCTTGCTTCCCCATCCTGTAGCGCTCATGTCACAACGCTGTCAGGATGATGCATGGCTGTGGCGAGGAAACGCCATTAACAGGATATCTTCCTTTAACAAGGGGATCTGACAGGTTGCATGATGTTTAATTGAAATGAGTGAAATGTTTTCTACAGTGTATTAGGAAGGCACGTGATCCATCACTTTGGGTTTACACCCTCCCCTTGATAGGCTCCACTATAGACCCGACTGTTGTAAGAGATGATGTATAAAGGTTTAGTGCCAACTCTGAGCAAAAGTCACTGATACACGGATCCCTGTCGGTGGGACTGTGCCCGTAATATTGTTCATATCTGTGGTCGTGCCATTCCAGCTTACAGCGTACTTGACATTTCTGCCGCCTCTTATTTCCGGCTCCTGCGTTTTTATCATGAGTTGTCTTTTTTTTGTTGCACTTATTTTATTGTAGTCGACTGACATGTTGTCGTGTGCCATATTTTCTACTGCCATTACCCATTCTGTGATGCTTTTGTACCTCCCTATGCCAATCTATTGTGCTGTTATGCCCAATGCCTTGTTATATATATATACTGTATATATATACAAGCTCAAGTCTGATTGCCAGGCAGAAAGACTGCTTTGCTGTTATTTATTCTTCATAATCACACACAGGATCCATGAGAAAAGGACGCTGGGCTGCAAAAACAACTTTATATCCAGTAGCTGCTCTCAACTGCTGCTTGCCAACAAGCCGGCCTTTTCTTAGTGTTTAGTGCCACTTAGATTTGGGTAACTGTCGCTGTAACGGTGCACATCTGGAGCTCCCGAGATGGATTTTTACAACAGGAGTCGTGAGGTGCTGACCAGTGCATAACTTCTCACTCTTGGTTTAAGTGAAACCTGCAGTGTTGGTCTATAGGGAACGTAAAGTCCTTTAAATGTACGGCCATTTGGCTTGAGTTCCTAAATTATACCGGCTATTGATACTGGATATCGTCACAATATCAGATTTATCATTTGTGAAGATCTGCAAATAAGAATTGTCTTCTGCACAAAAACCCAACATGCATCTATGAAACCCAAAACCTGAGGATTGTGATCAAGTCAACAATCGATCCAAACTAACCTGTTTAGATGAGGAAAGAGTGTTCTGGTTGACATGTGGATTATCTGTGGATTTCTGTCTGCCGCAGCTGGAAACAGTAATAAGAGTTTGACTTTTATAAGAGCAGCTGCAAACCTCCTCCAACGGTTCATAACATCGCTCAGAGATTCTCCCTATGTTCAAAAATACTGCCTGAGCCACTCGAGGTCACGGAGATATCACAGGTGGTTTGTTTAAGTGCAAGCTGTTTCCCTCTGATGCTTTAGAATTCAAAAAAAAAGGAAAAAAAGAAGAAAAAAGTCATATCTGTGCTGCTGTGGTAGTTTTTCATGAGCTGCTTACTTGTATTGACAACATGGTGCCAAGCTTCAAAGGTTCGACCTCTCACGACCCGACAGGAGGTCGGTCCGACACAGCGTTTACAAAAAGGAAAAAAAGCAGAAGAACCTATTTTTCTCTCGGTCATGAGGAAACTAAAGGAAAACTAAATTTACATATGGATAATTTATATCAAAGTCCTCATTAATTATTTCACAATCTATTGTACTTTTTAAATGTTCTGAACGGAACCATTTTATATTGTATATATATGAATATATTTTGTTTTATTTTGTACTGTTCATTGTACTTTGCTTTAATTTAGAAACAATATAAATAAAGAACAATACTGTGGCAACATCCCACCGCTTTTCGTGTGTTTCAGCACAACGACATCATCATCAAATAGTAAAGCAACAGAAAACAGATCAGCAACAATTTTCATTATTTTTAAATAAATACCCTAAAATTTGTATTTCCTTAAATGTATTTCCTGGTGGTTTATTCTCTTGATATCACTGGTTAGACTATTGGTTGAATGAAAATAAAGATATTTGAGTAAGAACCTTGGACTTTTTTTTACTGTTTGATAAACTTTTATAGATCATATTTGAAGCTGTATGTTATGATTCAATTAGTCAATCAACAAAATATTAAATGAAAGCAATCATTTGTTGCAGCCTTGATTATCACCATCAACAATAGCCCCTCAAGAAATGCATTGTAAACTAAATTTAAGTCTTTATTACATTGGAAAAATACAAAAACTGACAAACATCTAAGTTTATTACTAAAATCTTAACATTTGGGAGTCTCATTTTGTTTTGAGCCTCTTCTTTGGCCTGTGGTCAGTGTCGGAGTCTGAGCGCTTTGCCGCCGCGCCACCTTCCTTCACATCCACATCCTCGACTAGCGGGAGCTGCAGCTGAGTGGCTACGCGCATCGCCCACAAACACAGCTCCAGCCTGTGGGGCGTCCAGTCCCGCTGGGGATCGACTGAGGACAAGAGGAGGGCAGATGGTGTCAGTGCAGAATATCAAGGCAGGTTTATTTATACACAACCTGGCGGTGAAAGGTGACCAGTAGTAGGAGTGTCTTGATTTGTGTATTAAATCAACAGAAAACGCTTTCCTGTCGTGACCTCACCTTTGTTTAGTTTTTTTGTTCTCTCGACCATCTTGCCCAGGTACAGCGCGTAATGCTTGGCTGTGTACTGGATGGGCTTCAGTCCCGGCACACTCTCCATGGCTTCATCAGACATGAATGCAGTCTGTTCTGGAGCTCCTGCCGCCAACACAGCTGGAACAAAATTCACAGGTCAGCAACAAGCTACGCTGAATGAAGCTGAACTTGGCTTTGCTTGTCCAAACAGTGAGTCCTAGTTACTAGGGCCACCAGTATTAACACTCATAAACTCCAGCTGCTTTCAAAAGTGCACTGGACATTTTCCTTCAATGTTCCTGCCAGTCCCCTGGTAAAATCCATAAAATGTACGAGTGAGCCTATGTGAGAATAAAGCAGGAAAATGTCGGGAGAATTCACAGCATGAGAGTGGGCGTGTTAAAAGAAAAGACAAAAAGAAGGCAAATATGTCTGGAGGAAGAAGAGGAGCCATATAAGATGCAGATAATGAATTGGGTCAATTGGAAAGACAGTGAGATTTAAGAACTTTTGGGGATAAAGGCTGACACCATTGTCCTTCCTCTTACATGCTCTACCTAGACCTAACTTTTTCAGACATTTTCTCGACTTCATGTCTGAAAATGTCTTTATTGATCACAGAACCTCTGTTGTTAGAGTGAATTCTTAGACTTGGTTCAATTTGCTGGATGCAGGTTTTGCACAGTGAGACAATCAGAGACAGAAAATAGGCGCTGTGCTGACCTGAAGCAGTGGCTGGCCCGACTCCTTTGAGGGAGCTGAGCTCTGCGATCGCCGCCTGCACATCAGGCAGGAGGCTGAAGGCCTTTCTGGAACATTTCTCCACGGTCTCCTCACCGTTGGACGCCACCAGCTGCTGCAGCCTCGGCCTGAACTTCCCTCTCTGCAGAAGAGAACACGGAGCCACTCAAGGACACGGCTGAGTGCTGTTAAGACAATCGGTGCACACCCACACAAAAGAGAAAATCTCTCGTGTGGGCGTATTTTCTGTTTCTTGGGAATGTTATGATTTAGTGTCTAGACTCGACTTACTGTGAGCTTCCACTCCATCAGCTTCACCAGCTCTGACAGAGTGACATGTTTGTCAGATCGACCTGAAATGAGCATGGGCAGCTCCTCTTGGTACCTTACCAGGGACACACAGGTTAGAATCAGTTAGAATCGGTTAAACATCAGATATTCCATGATGTATGAACTTGATTATTAGATCCTTGTACATGAGGGAAGGGTCTAAAACAGTCCTGAATTAATTCTGCCTCCTGAAACAGTGAGTGCAATCATACAGGTAGATAAGAAGAACAGACAGTTCCGCATCTGACAGTATATCGCTGAACTCAACATCATGGAGTCCTTCTGGGATCACGTGGAGACACTGAAGCAGCATAAATCTACAGACATACTGTGGCATGTTCTGCACGGTGCTTATGACGACCCATCTGCCAGGTACACTGACAACCTGCACAGGTGCACCGAGGAGGACTGGTGCCGTTTAAGGGCAAAGGGTGGTTTCAATTAAATATTTTAAATGGATAATTTCTTGTGAATACAGCACTTAGTATGAAGTCAATATATAAAATATTCAAGGAAATACTTGGTTCAGGTCCGGATCAGGGGGGTGGATCCGGCATCTTTTTGACTTTTTTTTCACTGCCAGTCGGGTTATTTTATTTTTTCTGGGGAATAATCCATTTATCCTGATCAAAATATCAGGCACATTAAGGGAACTGATATCTAAGAGTGTTTGAAGTCTGGTGAGGCTTGATTGATCTTGAATTTAGGGGGACTCTTGGGGCTTGTAGGAGGTGTGCGCAATTCTAGTTCCCAAGTGTTTTAAAAAGGGGTTATCTTGACTGTTTTTTTTTGTTTTTGATAGCTTTTTAGATGGATAAATATACATTTGGATTTGTATATAGATAAACAGATTTGTAGATAGATTAATAAAAAGATGGATATTGATTCCAAGGGAAATCTAGGCATCCAGTATGACACAAAACAACACACAAGCATGAGAATAATAAAAGCTCAAAATGAGGCAAGGATAAGTTCACTGCAGTGAGATGAAAGTCCAGCCACCAGAACTACTACGAATCTGTCCCTGTAAAGAAGTTTGTCCTAATGGAGATATTGACAATACAAATATTTTAAGTATAAGGTGATTGAAAGACACAATTAACCGAGGTATTGAAGCCAAATATAAATACAAATTTAAAGATAAATAACTAAGGCAATATAAAGTTTTAATCTCCATTTTTCTATTAAGCACTTTGTAACCTTGTTGAGAAAAGTGCTGTATAAATCAAGTTGATCACTAAGTGTGGTGTTGTTACTGTAACCCTATGATGGATGAGGACAGGGAGGGGAGGATCACCATTTATCCAGGATCAGCAGTTTTCCAGGTTTCTTGCTCTTGGCCTTGGCCTCCACTACATCCCAGTACTGGTCGTGCACACTCCTCCATGCAGCTGGCTCCTCACAGGCAAACAGATCAGTCATAGTGGAGGAGAGAGATCACACACCATCAACCTGTGAACACATGAAAACAGTGTGTAAGAGACCTGCCACTTAGGAAAAGCTGATTTAAATGAATGGATTCCAACATTTAACACCTTAAACTGCATCTGTGTGGTTTAATCCTTTAAATCCAGCTCAGCCACGTGTGAAGGACACACACTATAACACAACACATGTGAGTGAGCAGAATCATGAATGAACTGTAGTGTCTTGATGCTTCCTGTTTCCACCCAGAGCATCACGGTCCCGGAGCCACGAGGTTTCTGAAATCCCGCGATACCACGCTGCAAAACTACTACTTCCGGTACCTCGGGCTGCGAGCAACAGTTTCTCAAGGTTCGTCCCCTGGACACACTTTGTGGTTCTTCTTCACCTGGAAGCGTTTTCCTTTCAAAACACCACATTCACGACAGGTCGCGGATATTCTGACACGCGTGGAAACTGCAGCGTCATGCTCGTTTCGCCTGTGGGAGGAAGGGTGCTCGGGAAGCTATGCTAGTTAGCATTAGCATCACATTCCAGGGATGTTTATGGTGCAGCTCCAGTAAAGTGTGTGTGTGTGTAGCAGGTGAACACCGCTGACTGACGTTCAGCTGGTGGAGTTTAACCGTAGATTTGACTTTAATGAAACGCCATCGAAGCAGTGGTGCAGTTGGTGGTAGGGTTGAATGTCCCACCTCTGTGTGAAGTCACATGGGTTAGCTTGTTTTCCTCTCAACTGTCATTGTTTACTCACGTGAATATTAGGCAGGGATAAGTCAATCGCCAGCTCGCGGAGGTGAACGAATCAAACCGACCCCCTCTTAAGCAGCTTCTCAATGCTGGAGAGAGAAGGGAGAGTTTGATACATGAGACAATCTGTTTAATAACATGCCACCAGCAAGTTTGCAATCGTTGTAGTTTGATGTATATTATGATGAAGGTTTATTTTTAAAAAGAAAATCAAATGCGGATTTCTAATATTTAAATCTGTGAAAGTTGAAGCATAACCTCATATTATTCCCTGTTTAATAATAGTTTATACATATTTATTTCTGTGCAATTCAACAGTGAACATTTGATAGATGTATTCGTCATATATGAAATATTTGCCCTAACAATAAATGCAGATAGTTTCACTTTGTCCATTACATTTGTCTCTCTCCAGCTCACAAGCAAGTTGTCTCTCATGGGAGCACATGAGGAAGACTCTGTGCTGCTGCAGATACTGAAGAGGCCGCTGGTTCTCCATCAAGTAAGTTCTGTAGATCCTTCATCGTCTGAAATGTTTAAGTTGGCATGATACTGTTCATTAACTCTGTTTGATACAGTGCCATCCCTCCTGCATCTGTAAGGACTGTATGAAGTTACAGTTTTATGTTTTGCTATAGTGCCACCTTCTGGTGGATATCAGGAGTTTCACATGTCTGTTACAGCTGGCACTAGTGCAGACATAACCACAGAAAGTAACATGTGAAGGTGTTGTTGTCCTGATGGTTCTGGCACTCAATTTTATTTTTATTCTGTCTACACCAGGAACGTGGAGAAGATGTCACGTGTTACCACAGCCCTCAGCAGCAATGCCATCACTGGCAAAACAATGTTCTGCCACTTGGACGCGTCGGCCAACGCCATCAGCGTGTGCCGCGACGCGTCGCAGGTGGTGGTGGCCGGTCGCAACATCTTCAAGATCTACGCGCTTGAGGAGGAGCAGTTTGTGGAGAAGCTGAATCTCCGTGTCGGTCGAAAGCCCTCGCTCAACTTCAGCTGCGCCGATGTGATGTGGCACCAGATGGAGGAGAACCTGCTGGCCACAGCCGCCACCAACGGGGCGGTGGTCACCTGGAACCTGGGGAAACCGTCCCGTAACAAGCAGGACCAGCTGTTCACCGAGCACAAACGCACCGTCAACAAGGTGTGCTTCCACCCCTCAGAGGTGTACATGCTGCTGAGCGGCTCGCAGGACGGCTTCATGAAGTGCTTTGACCTGCGTAAGAAGGAATCCGTCAGCACGTTCTCAGGTAATGACGTGAAGCCGGTCAAGGAATCTAATGCTAATAATCTAATCTAATGCAGCATTGGATTGTAATGTAGTGATATCTAAGAGTGTGTGAAGTTTGGTGAGGCTTGAGTGATCTTGAATTTAATTTAATTTGTGCTAATGGAGATATTGACAATACAAGTATTTTAAGTATAAGAGATACAAGTAACTGAGGCAGATAGTGATATAAATAAATTCATATTATTGTCTGTTCAGTGTGTGATTCTATTGAACTTGGTTAAGTTTAATTAAATATTTCAGAAATTTCCAGTGTTAGTCATGAAGAATACATTTTCTATATATATATATATATATATCGTAAAAAGTTTGTATTTATATAGTGCTTTTCTATTCTTGATGACCACTCAAAGCGCTTTACAGCACAGTTTGCCATTCACCCATTCATACCATGCATCTATTAGCAGTACTTTTTTTCTATGAGAGGTCATTCAGGGTTCAGGACCTTACCCAAGGGGATCGAACTAGCGACCTTCTGGTTGGAGGACGACCGCTCTACCCTTCAGCCACTGCCGCCCCATACATCCATAAATCCCATCCTTGCATATCTCTGGTTTAGTGGAATGTTAATGTTAATTTCCAAGGGTGTCATAGCACTGCTGCTTATTTTATACAAAGAGTCACATTTCTCTCCTCGAAGAGGTGCAACATATGAACTGTGTGATTCTCTTCCAAGAAAAGAGCGACTTAATTAATATAAGTGAAAATATATGTACTTTGAGATTTAAACTAATGACACCGAATTTATGAGGTAAATTCTTACTGATCCATTAATGTCCTCTCGCTACACTCCGACTCATTAAATGTGTAGTTCTCCGAATCAGTAATAACACTTAATCATCCTCTTATATCCCCTGTTGATTTTTTTATAACCCTTTTTATACGCTCTCCTCCAGGTCAGTCAGAAAGTGTAAGGGACGTGCAGTTCAGCATGAAGGATTATTTCACCTTTGCTGCATCCTTCGAAAACGGCAACGTCCAGCTGTGGGACATCAGACGACCTGACCGCTACGAGCGGATGTTCACTGCCCACACTGGCCCTGTGTTCTGCTGCGACTGGCACCCTGACGACAGGTCAGACGGATGACCATGATAAATGAGACCTGTGCTTGATGCGCTGTTTTGGTGTGTGAGGAGTTTTATTCAAGCATGATTTCTATTTCAGGGGATGGCTGGCCACAGGAGGCAGAGACAAGATGGTGAAGGTTTGGGACATGACGACTAACAGGGCCAAGGAGATCTACTGCGTCCAGACCATCGCCTCCGTCGCACGAGTCAAATGGCGGCCTGAGAGGAAGTACCACCTGGCCACCTGTTCCATGATGGTGGACCACAACATCTACGTGTGGGACATTCGCAGACCTTACATTCCCTTTGCCACCTTCGAGGAACACAAAGACGTGACCACAGGGATCGTGTGGCGCCACCAGCACGATCCTCATTTTCTGCTCTCTGGCTCAAAGGACAGCACGCTCTACCAGCACATGTTTAAGGACGCCACTCGTCCAGTGGACAAGGCCAACCCCGAGGGTCTGTGCTTTGGACTGTTGGGTGACTTGGCTTTCGCAGCCAAGGAGAGTCTGATCAGCAGTGACCCCAGCAGGAAGCCTTACCCCGGAGGAGACCGCCGCTACCCCATCTTCTTCTTCAAGAAGCCCGACCCGACGGAACAGTTTGCCCACGTGTCCAGTGCCCTTAGCGTCTTCGAGACAGACTTGGCCAGTAACCGCATGGACTGGTTTGTCAAGACCGCACAACTCTACCTCCTCTGTGGGAAGCCATTCGCTGAGCTGTGCGATCACAATGCCAAGGTGGCCCAGGAGCTCAAGAGACCTCAGGTGAGACCTCAGTGTGATGTGGGAACAAATTGTCAATTCGCAGATTATGACCTGTGACTGCAATACATTACGATAAATTCTTGAAGTACTAATCTGCACTAAGGCTGCAACCGACAATTATGATTCTCTATAATGTATTCATCAATTGATTGGTCTATGCTGTAGCTCAAGGTGGAAGACCAACAGCCCAAAACCAAAAGATACAAAGCTATTCAGTAACAATCATAGGAAACTACTGTCAGAATACATTTACATTTGAGAAGCAGTGAATCATTGTTGGGGTTTCTTACATGAGATGATTCAATAAACGTATCGACTGAATCCTACCCACAATTCAGCAATAATACAGGAAACACTTCCTTTTAAGGTTTGACAGTAAACAGAGTGCCTGGAGTCTTTTAATCCAATTTTCTCAATCCTGTTTTATAAACATTTCACATAATCTTTATTTTTTTCTACATCGTTTAAATGCAAGACACAAGAAAAGTATTGTTTATTTGTTAATAACTAAAAAGGTCACAATCCATTGATCTGTAACTGTATTGCGATACTGGAAGGTTCCTGCAGCCATATTTTATTTATTATATTTTTTCATAACTCACAGGTTTCCACGACTTGGACCATGCTGAGAATCATGTTCTCTGACCCTGCAAACCTCACAGCGTCCGGTCCAAACCTCAACCTGAGTAAACTCGGCACCTTGCCTTTAATGAACAGGTAAATTAAGTTTTTATTGTGCATCATTACAAAATATGAATAACAACTAAGTAATGCAACTCATTTACAGCCTAATTTTGGTCAACATTATGTTTTTAGTTTCAATTTGAAGGAGATTGGTGCCGGGATGGGCCCAGAGAGCAGACTAGAGCGCAGCAAAGGTGAGAGCAGGCAGGACAACATCCACCTGGAGCCTGGAAACCTGCACATCAGCAATAATAATGAAGGTAAGAGTGGTTATTAAACGTCTTAGAAGCCAAATGAAACATTGACAAGATCTTGGTCCTTGTGTTTCTACAATATTCATCGCTTAAATTGCAATTTCAGATAATGAGGAGACGGAGGGCAGTGAGGGTCAGGCTGAGTACATGTTCGGTGATGCTGAGTTAGATGATGACGACCTCTATTCTATGGAACATGACAACCCAACAGGTCAGTCACAAGTCACTCATCCCAGAGGAAGCTAAACACTTGCCCATATAAGAACCTGCTATTTCTAAGTGTCTCCGCGCTCAGCTCTCTTTTGTCTAACAAACTCTGCTCCCTTTTTAACAACAGAAGAGACCGAGTACACGCTGCCCCAGGAGGCCTTCCCGCTGCGCCACGAGATCATGGATAACCCCGCCGCTCCTGAGCACCTTCAACAGGACAAGTCGGACTCGCCGCACGTCAGTGGCAACGAGGCAGAGGTCACCTGCCTGACGCCCATCGAGTCCTTCTCCCTCATCTCCATCTCCCAGCCCCTGTTCAACCCGAGTCTACCTGCCAGCTTCTTCTGCCCCATTGTGCGGGAGATGCTGAGCTACTACGCTGAGCAGGGCGACGTGCAGATGGCCGTGTCCGTGCTCATCGTCATGGGAGACCGGATACGTAAAGAGATTGATGACCTAACCCAGGTCAGTAAGGGAAAAATGGTGTCTTCCTCAGTTTTGTAAAATGTGGCGTTTCAATGTGTCTCGGGCTGTGGTAAAGAACGACTTACTGGTCGACTTGGGTGATATTATATTTTTGAAAAATGTTATAATTGTTTTCTGAACAGATATCAACTATGTAAGGTCTTATTTACTCTTGATTTATGGGGTATCATTCATGTTGATAAATTAAAAACAACCAAACTTCTGAGATACCTAACAGTGACTATACGTATGAAATATTTTGTCTATATCCACAACATTTGAATTACGAAAATGTTATTCTGGCATAACACTTTGACGAAATAAGCAGATACAATAGGAAACACTGACCGAGATGTGTTTCCGTTTCAGGAGCACTGGTACATGTCCTACATAGACCTGCTGCAGAGATTTGAGTTGTGGAACGTCTCCAATGAGGTCATCAAGCTGAGCACGTGCAGCGCCATCACCTGCCTGAACCAGGCGTCTACAACACTACACATCAACTGCAGCAACTGCAAGCGGCCAATGAGCAACAAGGGGTGGATCTGTGACAGGTATGAACACTTCAACACCACTTCATATTGGAGAGTAACGTTTGTGTGTGTCACTGGCCAGTTCAGTGTGATACCTTTGGGTAATAGCATAAGGTGCTCGGCCTCTTTCATGTTAAATTACCCTGTTAACATAAGGAATGGTAAAATAACCTCAAAAAAAATCCATAACACCACCTTTTAAAGTTAATCATTTACATGTATCTCGTGTGTTTTACCTCGACAACAATCAATCGCACAAACCGTTGGAAAGACATGGATGTAAACTGTTATTTTATTGGTTGGCGGAGCCATACAATTGCAAAGGAGAAATTCTAGTTGTGTGTTCTTCCTGTGTCTCATGCTTCTCATGTTTTATTAAATGCACTGAATGCTTCTTTAACTCTGACATGAAAACAAACTCTGACAAGCGCCCTGTGTATCTCCTCTAGGTGCCACCAGTGTGCCAGTGTGTGTGCAGTGTGCCACCACGTGGTAAAGGGACTGTTTGTGTGGTGTCAGGGCTGCAGCCACGGCGGACATCTGGAGCACATCATGAACTGGCTGAAAAGTAGCACTCACTGCCCGGCCGGCTGCGGTCACCTGTGTGAGTACACCTGAGCCCATCACCACTGCTGCTCATGCAGGTACTTCTCTGTGGGAGTGGGAATCTGTCCACACACAGACCTGTAGCATCATCATCAACTCACCTCTTCATCCCTCTGTGAGGATCAGACTCCTCAGGCTGTGGAGTCTGAAGGAGGACTCGTTCTGTGTATGTTCCATGTTCTCTTCCGGACAGCTACTCACAAGAAACACAATCATGAATGGATTCACTTTTACACTTGAATCGAATTTTTGAACCTTTATTTTTTTGTTTTGTTCATGAACAGATGTTACGATACATATACAATATATTTATATGTATATACAAAGAATTCAGCAACATATTTTTTGAATTCACATTTGCTGCATTTTACATACATTTAAACCTCTCAGTAAAACATTGAAGGCTGTACAGTGAGAATTGTTTGTCTCATCCTAAGTGGATTGTCAATGTTTGTACATAATGTCTAAAACCTATTTTTAAAAAACTGTAGAAATTAATTTATGAAAGATTGCTCTTTATTCAAGAAGTGCATTAAAGCAATAACCACAGACTAGACCTGTTCAGTTGTCGTGGATGTAACGCCTGTTTTGTCCACTGCATTTGCCAAAGAAACCCTTCACTACATTCACATGTATGGTGGTTAGAATGGCGGTTTTCCTCCACTACACTTTAAGCTCACGGGCCCAGAAATCCAAACTGGCAGCCTCTAATCCACCAGCCATACACAATGTTTGCTGGTCAGAGTAACCTTCATTGGCTTGTGACGGTTTTTATGTCTCACTGCTTGTGAGAAACACAACAGAACAACGTAGAATCCAACAGAGACGACTTCTGTTCACATAAACCTCAAAACAACAGCTTCGGCTTGGGTGAAATGATTGAGACTCTTGTCCCATCAGGATCTGCACGGCCTGATGGTGACTGGTTGGAGGATTTTCCAGCCTAGTTGTCAGTTTCACTGGCAGACTTTCAGGAGATGAGTAAATCATCGCGGAAAGATGTCGAATATTTTATCAGTTCAGTCTCAACAGATGCTGCTCAGCTTCACAAGTGCCGGTCTCTCCCTCCTGTTTGCTATCAGGCAGGAGAACATAACTACTAGAGTGAGAGTAGGGACACATGGGTCATTTTAGAGCTACGGAGTAAGTGTAGTTAGTGAACATCACTTCTCACCCCTATGGCAGCTTAACATAACATCAGAGCAGTAATCCATATTTCTTGGTAATTATTATTGTCATAAATCAATATTTCACTTTAAGTAAAAGGATGTTCTGTCTATTACGATGTCTGCGCTGGTTGGAGTTTGTGCTGATTTAAAAACCCGCGAGCTGGAGGCTGTTGTGTCTGGATCAGCTGCTGCAGCCAACAGCCGCATCGTGCCAAGGTTGTTACTGAACATAAACTGTCATCACATCAATTTGCAGCCAAGGCCCTGGGCACAGTAGCTGAGTTCCAGATGAACTCCCTAAGAGGACATCCCAACCATCAGCAGGGGGATTCCTGACCTCCAGGCTCAGTCAAAGATATGAAGATCTGTTCAGTGGTGGTTGAAGAAGCAAACATTTAAAACATTCACAGTCTCTTATATTCCACAAATCTGCTGCGGTATAATCCAGAGCTCAGTGAGCACTGTAAATCCAAAGTGGTCTTGGAGAGTCTGTTTGTTTCATTTTTTACATACAGTATACATGTATGTGTCAATTTAAAACAAACCCGAAAAATGACAGAATCCATCTTTACTTTAAGGAAACTGGGTTTTATTTGAGTTTATACATCCATGGATATCCAGCTTTGAAAAGACTGAAGGAGTTCATGGTAAAACAGGATCTTGCTATAGAAGACACAATGAATCCACAAGATGACCTACTTGACAGCATCACTGAGTGAAATCTGAAACTGCTCAATTATTTGTGCTTTGAAAAAGAATTAAAACTTGTATTTTGCACAGATAAAAGTCTCAGCTCTGGGTTAATTTGACTCCTAACTGTCCACAGTCGGGTGGGCACCGAAAAGCGTTTCCAGATTTCCAATTCAAATGGACTCATTAAGAAATGTAAGTTCTGATTCTGCTTGTCGGTTCCTAAAAGCATCACAGCATCTCCCAAGCTACACTGGCCTTGGTGCTCTCTCTGGAATGGACCATTCTGCCCAAAGCAGAACTATTTGAAGATGAACTTACGGGCGAGCACAAAAGTCTGGGAAGAGCCGCCCATGAGCGTCATCATGGAGCCAGGAAGTGTTCAAAAGATGACGGGTCTGCACAGTGCAACACCGGTGCCACTTATTTCATGCAAGGGAGGATGGAAAACTAACATGACTACACACCAGTCGTCCTCCTCAGCCAACAGCCAGGACCTTGTTGCAATCAGGTAAATGAAAATTAAGTAACATTTGTCTTATTCTTATTTGGATCAGTTGCAAGCACCACACACAGACGTTCCTCCTTCTCTCTCATAAACACCCACACACTGCAGCTTTCTAAGGTGGAAATTAATCGACTGTTGCTGTGTTGTCACTTCAGGTTTTCGATGTTAGATACACTGCATTGACGGGCAAAAAAAAAAAGATTGAATCATATCATTTAATAATCGAAGCAAAAACAATAGGGTCGTCGCACTGTCAGTGCTCGGAGCCCTAATAACAGCAACCGTTTTAAATTCATTTCCAGGTTCTCTGCACTGAAGTCAGTTGTGAAGGTGAATTGTGTAAAAGTTTGTAAAAACAGTTTTTTGTGAAAGCGTCACGTAAAATGTTTTGACCCCAAGAATTGGAATCAAGAATCATTAAGACCCGGAATTGGAATCATTAAAATTGAAAACAATATCCAACCCTAGATCACAGACGGATTGTAAATTGCTGTAACTTTAACGTCTTTATCTTCAGCTCCTTGAAATGCATTCAGCAGGACATTATATTCAAACAGCATACAAATGAGAAGATTTCATTTGAATCACGAAGTATCACTGCAGAACTTACTTGAACTGACTTCTCTACTTTTAAGAAATTTACCTCTTCTCCTGGTGGCATATTCAAACCACATTTTATATCCAGGAGAGAGAAATGTTTCACAGTATTTCAGCCACTGATCCTTGATCAGCTCCACCTCCTCGCTGTGCATTTTCACAACGCAACTAGCAAAGTCTAGCAATCACCAGCACAAGCGTGTGGGGGGGGGGGGGTCAGGTGCCCTTCCTGCCTGCTTGTCATTTCCTTGCAGCAGCTGCCGTTAACCGTGGCCTTGTCCACATCCAGGGTGCTCGGGTCTATCACCCTTACCAATACGGTGGCAGGTCTGCTGCGTCGAGCCCATGGGGGTTGGGGGGGCTGTCCTCATCTTTGGCCTCCCATTGCAGTGCGCTTGTACAGGGTGGAGGTGAGATCACCCTCTGTCGAATATTGGCAGAAATCCCTGAAGAGAAGAGCGAGTTATTTTGTCGTCTTTTAGCAGCTGTTGAATTCTTCCCGCAATTATCGTGTGCATCCAGTCCAGACTCACCTGGACATGTTAAGGCCGTTCCCAGCTGTCCGACACTTTTTCAGGGGCACTCAGTCGCCTCAGGCTCTGCTGCACGGTTTTCAGGGTCCCTTCTGTTATGATGAAGGAAGCAGCAGCATTAATAACAGCCACAATAACACGCAACACATTAAAATCACTGAGCGTTACACCATCTTACCAAGCTGATCTTCATAGGAATCCAGCTTCTTGATTAGCTCGACAACACTGGAGCATTTCAGGCTGTCCGCGGCTACTAGGAAAAAAAAGAAATCACAAATCAGAGAGCGTCAAATGTGTTATTCAGTCACTCGCACACAACTAGAAGGGAGCTCTGAAAGTGCATCCCTCCACCAAGACTAATGCCCTATCTCACCAAAGAAGAATTTTCCATTAATTATCTGGCCTGTGGCGGCTCGCCATATTTTAATTTTCATAATGAACCAAAACATTTTTTTATACTTCTCAAAACATACAAGATCTGCAAGATTTTTCTCTGTTGCATTGTGCAGATGTATGCACGGTTATTTACAGCATCTTATCAATGAGAATCTTTTGTGTGACCCGCCCCTGCTACCACCATAGATTGAATGAATTCTCTGGGAAAATGTAAATCTAACTTCCTGGATCTGCACAAATATTGAGTGGGTTCTTTCCTGAGCCATACCTTCCACCAAGTTTGATGGTAATCTGTTCAGTAGTTATTGCGTAACCCTTCAACCTCACTTTCTCGGGGGGGGGGGGGGGGGGGGGGATAACTCACCTTTAACACTGACATCATCCTTTGCTTTATCTTCCACACCAGTATAAGCGCTGCCATTACCATCAGTAGTAAAGCAGGAGAGCAGTTCAGCACAGCAGGTCCTAGCCTTCGCTAGTGTGGCGCTCATGTCCTGAGTCAGCCGGTGGTTCTCCACCAGCTCAGTATGGACCCGCCTCCAGGCCATTTTGTCCTCCATCAGGCATCCCTCCATCACAGTGCGCAGTTCCTTCTCCTGAGACACCTGGCTCTGCAGGCTCTCCGCCTCCTCGCAGTGCTACAGCAGGGAGAGTGAGTCGGTCAGATGTGGATGAAAGTGTTTGTCTGGCTGTTACTTACTGTCTACTCTGTAGTTACCTTGTGTAGTTGAATGGCCATCTCCTGCATCTCAGCCTCAAGTTGGTCGGCATAAGCCTGTTCCAGAGCATCACTGGGGGGTCGAGCGCTGCTGTGCCACCTTGCAATACCCGAAGTCATCTTACGCTTGGGTCCAAACAATCTGGACGAAAAGAATGGATGTCACTCCCTGCCATATATACAGATACTGCATATGCAGGAGTATATATGAAAGCCTGAGGTCTCTTACGTGATTCCTATTTCTTTGAGATCATTTTCAGTCAGGGTGAGAAATATCCGCAGATCAATGTCTTGCTCCACAAGTAACGGGAGATACTTTGAGAAGCCGATTTGCTCCAAAAAATCAGACAGATCCTGCATTAACAAGAGAAGAAGACAGTCTTGAATAAACTTGACATGAATCACCTATTTAGGTCTCGTTATGAATCAATCAAACCCACACTTGCCTTTGGGCCGGAGTAGGAAGGTGGAGGAACAACATGCGGGCGGATCCCACAGTTCCCTGCAGCACTGGACTGAGCTGCCTCGCTGATTCCATGGCGACTCTTGCCTTTTGAGTGATAACCCTTGTTTACCCGGCGGGAGCTGCTCTTTTTGCACTGGTCGGAGTCCTGGTGGACAAAGGCACATCTGTCTGTCACAGCTCATTAATACATAAACACAAATCTGGTGTTCGCCTCCATAACAGTGGGATTTCTGTGTTCACCTCGTTGCTTTCCACAGAGCCTTCCCACTTGAGGCCGATCACCTGAGGCAGGCCTTCGCTGCTGCTACTGCTGCTCCTCATGGTGGGCATGTCATTGTCAAAGAATGGACTATCATCTGCAACGGCAATAGAGGAAACTATTTACATTTCCAGAGTTCATGTCTGAAAATGGCTTATTTCAGATGTTTTTCAGAGGCCACAAAACCCTCGTAGCTATGCTCCTAACCTCTGCTGCTGTTGCTCTGGCCGTCCAGCTCATTGATAGGCGACGTCACGTCCCGGTGGCAGAGGCCCTCAGTCTGTTCACCAATATCACGGAAGGTCACGTAGCCTGGCGGCACAGCAGGAGGCTCTGTGAGGAGGAGAGGCCCATTAACAAACTGTCAATCCACCGCTGTAATTCACAGAACCACCACACTCTTAACATGGCTACCGGCTGGCAGACTGGGTAATATTAAGTGACGCTACCACATGGTTTGCTGGGGCCTCCTACTCGAAACTTGGCAATGGCCTGGGGCCCATCGTGGATGCTAATGCCTTTAGCTCGGTTTCGACTGGGCCTTATCCTCGGCGGTGCACTGTCTGAGTCTTCAGAGGAGCTCGGGTCTTCAAAGCGTCCTGTCAGGTTGGATCAGATAATGACAGAGAAAAGATTATTACAACTCATTCAATAAAAATAAACGGTGAGATGTTAGGCGGAGGAGAAAGGAACCTGGTTTGCTTCTTGGTGAACGTGAGTCAATGAGGCTGACGATCTTGGTGTAGCCGTACATCATTGCTAGGGCACGGGCAGTCTCTCCCTTAGCATTGCGGTCATCTACTTTAACTTTCTGTAAATGAATTAAACCACATGTCAGGATCTTAAGGCATTACCTCTGTATCAGCAGCAGGACAATAAGGTCTTCACACATTCTCAACGAGCAGGCAAGTCCCACTCACGTGATCAAGCAGGTACTGAAGTATGATTTCATGTCCAGAAGCAGCAGCCTCCATCAGGGGAGTGAAACCAGACCCTGGCTCCCTGTTATTGAAAGAAAACAACATTAAAAATCACGTGTGTTTTTGTCTGGATCGAGTGTTGGGAGGAACGAGGACGCTCACTTGACATTGGCGTCGGCCTTGTTGTCCAGTAGGAACTTGACCATCTGCTGGTGGCCGGTGCTCGTGCAGTGTAACAGAGCCGTCCAGCCCAGAGAGTCCTTCAGCTCCAACTCCGCACCATGCTGTTTGAGGTAAGAAAACCAAAAGCCTAAGTGTTAAAGCATTAAATCAAATAAACGGAACTTGTATTTCATTCATTTTATACTGTGAAAAACAACTTGCAGATTTGAAACTGATTGGAGACAGATACAAATTCTGTTTTTATTGTGTTAATTTGACCTCAGCCTAACATTTTTTTCCTTCTGTGTCTCGTGCTGCGTCACTACAATTAACTGATGCAACGCTTCTCACAAACAAACGATCCAATCACAGTGAACGATTTAATTTTCTCCCGTGCAGCGGTGGCCCTCAAAGTGCTCAACTCCAAGGACACAGTCACCGACATTAACCCTAACCACAATACAGGAAGTGAATGAAAACCAGGACCAAAATCTTCATACATCCTGATAGTTGTGTTACTTATGGGGAAAATAAATGATTCCTCTTTTTGCCAGGGACCCCCTAAAACCCCTCAAGTACCCCTGGATGTCCCCTGACCACGCCTGCTGCTGTACAGTGTCCACTTCTTACATGAAGAAGACACACATCCTGCTGTATGCATGAACCGATTACTATCCGGGGATCATGTTGTACCTGAAGCAGGAAGTAGGCGATGCTTTCATTGCCACAGCTGGCTGCCAGCATCAGTGGTGTTAGACCTTTGGCCGTGGTGGCGTTGATGTTCACTCCGGCCTCCAGCAGGAGATTCGCGATGTTGTCGTGTCCGATGTACGCTGCGTACATGAGCGGCGTCCATCCTCCGATGTTCTTGCCGTCCAGATTCACCTCACGTCTGCAAACAAACCCCACCACACATTTTGATTCATATGTGTATATGTAAGGAAGGTGGACATCCCATGGGAGAGTGTGTGTGTCTGTGTGTGTGTGGAGGAGAGTGAGAGACCCACTTCTTGATGCCCTCTGCCACCACGTCGTACTGGCCGATGGAGCAGGCGGTGTGGAGGTCCAGGGGCACGTCCAGCTCCTCGGGTCGCACCAGGGTCTCCCCCAGCCACAGGGAGAGGCTGACCCCCAGCTGCTCCGACTCACTGGCCTCATCGCTCAGCTCAGACATGGTTCCCCAAACTCTTCTTCTCTTGTGCCTCCTCACACCTGAGAACAGAGGGGATCCTGTGGCTCAGCGCAGCCATGACATGTTCACAACCCCTGGATTCAAGCTCTCAATGTGTGTTTCCTGAGCCCCCGTTAGCAGAAGTCACATCTGTTGCAGCTTCAGTTTGTAACAAAAACACAAATAAAAGCCTCCCTCAGACTAGCGGTTCCTTTTAAAGCTACTTTTAAGCGAAGCTAAAGTGTAAAATCTGTCTCATCCGTCTCTAACTAACTCCAACTTTGCTCTTTTAGCTCGTTTCACGTTAGCTTAGCGAGAACACATCAAGCCCAGTTTAGACTTTACCCCAGTTTTAATAAACACAACGAGCAAACAACACACTTACTCGCATTAGAACAGCGGATATAAACACAATGGGTTCAACACTCACAGGCAGCAGGAGTTTGTTTTCTCAGCGGATCTAACTTTTTTGTGTTGGGTGTCACACTCAACTGTGTCCGTGTTGAGCCACGCCCCACCTTTTCCTGTTTAAAAGGCACCGGTGAACATTTTTTCAGCTGCACCGGTGTAAGTCTGTGCCTGTACATATGCATTTACTGTTTTGTTGTCTTATCCTGAACCTGCAGCATTAGCATTTAGGGGAAAAGTTTGTTTCTTAAAGAATCAGATTTTAGTTTTTGTCTTGGATACCGTAGAAACAAATCTCTGCAAATCAATAGATGGTCTCACACCCCCAGGGCCTGTAAAACCCTGCAAATGAAACGATCTAAGAAATAAAAAATAACAGTTGACCTTCTCAAAACTCCTGCCCACACTCAAACATCCAAGAAAAGGACTCAAGTACACATAACTTTATTTTGAGAGTCACAAGCCAAAAGGATGCAAGATGGAGCAACACTGTTCATAAAACATGTCATTTTTCTGTAAAGGAAAGCATTGGCTGATATTTGCTAAATTAGGATCAATAGATCGTGCACATTATCTGATTTCAGTAGACTGCTGCTGAGGTTTGACCAAAGCAGCTTTTTATATCTTCCACATCCAAGAAAAGAAATCTAGCTGAATTTATGAGTTAAGCGATGGCTGTCAGCTTCTGTCATTACAGCCTGCTTACCCTACCATGAATTAGACATTCCTGATAAATAAAAACAACGCAAACAAAAATACAAATTTATTTATTTAGACCAGAACATCAATGAATAAATGTATTTGTTTTAAATAACATTGCGATTGTAATATTTGGTTTTCTGCCATCATCTCTGTATTTTCCTTTCACAAAGAATGTCCACCTCAGATCCGACTGTTCAGTCACAGTCTGCTCACACATTGTGAAAATTTCGTCTTCAGGATTTAAAAAGAAAATCAAAGAAAATCAAAGCGAAACTCTTCCTTTGAGGGAGTGAAGACAAAAACTGCCGTCTCCTCCCGAGTCTTTGCTGTCCGGTCTGTGTCCTGGGCTTCAGCTTGCTGCGGGCCGTCCTCTGTGGTGGGGGTCTGTGTTTTGTCTTTAGCCCTCTGGCGGAAAACAGACGTCTTCGGGGAATCTGCCACAACTTTGACCTGAGCTGATGCAATTTCTGTTGGGAACAGAGAAACATGGCGTGTTTGAGTGCACAGCAACCAAACACTTCAACAGTCCCAAAGCAGACCTTTCTACACAAGTCAAATGTTTTACCTCTGCCAGGGAGGTTGTGTTTTAACCCCTTTCCGTTTGTTTTTCAGTGAGATTATGTACAAACTACAGAGAGAATATCCATGAAACAGTGGATGGACGGGACATGAAAATAACCCTTTGAATTTTGGCATGAATCTGGACAAAGGCCAGAGGAGCCATTCTTGTTACTGTTCAGATTATTCTACATTTACAATCCACACTCACCACTCTGAATGAGTTTGAACTGCTTGTTCTTCTCCTCGTCCATTTTTTTCCTGTACTCTCCATTCATGGCTCTCATCACCTGCCTCTTCTTGGCCAGGGGAGCTTTGGAGCTACGCAGAGTCTTCAGGGCACGAGAGGTCTCCTCCTCTACGGAGACAGAACACATTCAAGGTGTCACACCTCAAACACAGCGCAAAAAGCTGTGTTTTAATGTAGTAGGTTAAAATGACACTAACTCTGTTTCGGTGTTCCTTTTGTGGATCTCATTCCCACCTCCAGCTGCTCGATGCACCAGTCCAGCTGTCTGTTCAGCTGCTCCTCTGCACTCTGTAACACACAGTCACAGAAACATCAAATCAACTCAGCAACCAGAACCCAGCATTACTACTCTACAGAACAAACACTAGAGTTCAGCTGATATTTAGGGGCCGACAGATTTCGGGGGACTGATCCCAAAACCGAAACATATGATGTTATATATGTATTTATAATTAAAAGAACAGTGATTCCTAAGATGTCATTATCAAACTCTTAAGCCAAAGAAATGCAACAAAGCTTTGATATTTTACAGTTTAAACGTTAACTTTATTATGAATAACAAATAAAGAAATACAAACTTGAATCAAAAAGCCAATTCATTTTTCTGAATAAGAATAAGAATAAGAATCCTTACAATTTCAATAGGGCCTCACCTGTCAGTGCCTGTAGGTGCTCGGGCCCTAATTAATAAAAAAAAAGACGTGTACTTAACATAACAAACAAATGCAGATTTATTTCTGCATTGTTTATTGTGTGGTGAATGTCCGTTAAAGTCGGATATTGATCGATGTTTAATCAGCTAAGTGATAAATCAACCAGGCTCTAAAGAAGTATTCACACTGACCAGCTCTGTGTCTTCACCTCCTTGACTCCCTTCAGCTGGCTTCTGTTGTGCCTGTGTGCTTTCTACGACTTTTTTCGGTCCAGATTTCTTCTTCTTCTTCTTTGTTTTTGTTTGCAGCTCAGATTGAGTGTTAACCTCCTGCAGCGAGGAAGGCTTTTCCTCCTGGATGCCGCCCTGGCTTCCTGCAGAACCTGCGTCTGGGGTCTCTTCTGTCTCCATGTCTTCTACGGGTGTAACAGCAGGGATTTGGAAGTCAAAGGCAAAAGCAGAGCCCTCTCCAGTGAAGGATACCTGGCTCGGTGCTGGCTCTGCCCTGTCTGGTGAGGGGTTCTCCTGAAGTGATGGAGCGTTGTCAGGGAGGAAGTTGAACTTGAAGGGATTGTCGCTGCGAGTCCAGAGGGTTCTCTCAGTCGGAGCGGAGCCGCTTAACTTCGGTTCAATATCTGTAGAATGAACACACACACACACACAAACAGGGAGATGACTTACTTTGCAAGGTTCTGTATTGACTTTGAATTGCTAAAATTACTAGATTGTAATCATAAATATGTATCTACCTCCAGAGGTTCTTGTTTTAGTTTATATATTTGCTTTGAATTTAATTTTAGGGACTGCTCTGCTTTTGCATTTGCAATTTTGCTCATTTTACTGTTTCTTATTTGTGTTTTCTTGGTTTGTTCAATGTTTTGTGTATTGATTCTTCCTCAATAAATTGTAACAGATACAAACTATGAGTTTATTCAGCTAAATCAGTTCCACACTCAAACCGAGTAAATCCACATGTTGTCACTGAAAACGATCTGTGACAGATCTCACACATGCGCAGGAAAACGTGATGAACTGGTGAAGTACCTATAAACAGCAGCCCTTGTTCGGCCATGTTGTTCAACTATTCAACTCGACGACTGTGGATGAAGACATGTTCAGCGGAAAAAGCCCATTTTTAAATACTCGTATTTTCTCAGTCTTCTTTAACGTTTGGAGCGACTTACCTCCGGTTGCTCTGAAGAAGGGGTCCGTCTGGTAATATCCCTACAACGCCACTAGTTCCGCTTGAAGATCGTTCCCTTGGATGGAAGATTGACAGACACAAAACCTCTCCGTTTGAATAAAATAAAGTTATCATATTAACTTGATAAAATATGTTTTCATTAATAGATTTAGAAAAAAAAACTTTCAACACATTGAAACGTGCTATTAAGTTAAAAGAGCAGGAAAGCTGAATAAATCCATCAAGTGCAACAGGAAGAGGTAGGGGGCTGTTCTCTGCTTCCCGCTCTGCCCTCATTCAAAATCAACACAAAGGATGAGACTTTGTTTCCTTGCTCCTTTGTCTAATGGCTGAATAACAGAACGATCCAGGTTCTGTCTGAGAGAACATGGTGTTGGATTTGTTGTATGTTGATAATCACACAAACACTTGTGGAGGTCCAGAGGCTTAGTTATACAGTCCAGACTGTTTGGTGGTTACCATGGCTTTTAACAAAACAAGACAAACATGGCTTCCTCCCTTTGGTTTGAAAAAAAATCGGTGTTTTATCAGATTACACATATTTATAATGTGATTGAGATGTTGCAGTACAAGTGCACACACACACACACACACACACACACACAGAATACCCCCCTCCCGGTGTTAACATAAACTATAACTTCTGCTCTGTCCATCATAACCACATGTTTCCTTTTCCTTAATGCAACGAGAGAGTGATTGTAACTTTCTCCCACAGTGTCACTTTACAATCATTTTAAGGAAGTGTAATTTCAGAGATCATTTCATAATAACGCGGAACTAAAAGCTGATGATTGTACAGAGAGTAAACTGATGATTGATGTTTATGAATAAACATTCATTCTCGCAGCTCAATGTAAACAAATTCACTTTTTTGCTATTTACTTCAAATGCAGAGGCGCCCAGACCACTTTTTCCTCTTCCACCAATCAGACTCCGAGAGGGGTTATCGTCCGAACCAATCACGTAGGCTCCGGGGCGGGACTTCAGGCGCCGCTCCTCTCAGACTATAAATATCAGCCCCCGTCCTCCTCCTCAGGCAACACACTCTGCTACTACCGGACAGGATCTGCATCTCAAACCCGAGAATCAACACTAAAGGTAACATGGCGGCGCTCCTTACTGTTTTAATCCTGTTTATCAACCTTGTTTGTTGATGATTATCCGTTAAATGGCTGTTTAAATCTCCAGTTCGACCTTTTAGGCTGAAACACGGTTTGTCGCTACTCGTCCGTCAGTTGACAACAACGGAGCGCGCCATAGCTAGTGAGCTAACGTTAGCTGCACCTGAGCCGCTCTTTGCTAACTTTAAATACCAAATAACTCTACTTCACCACAACTACACGTCACATTACATGTTACTGCTTTTATGTGGTTGTGTATTTGTTCTGTTAAGGCGGGAGAGGGAGTGTAGAATCAACACAACCCTCCGTGGTGGCTAACTGGCGCCATTTTGCAACCGTCGCTGCTATCTTTAAATTTGCTCTTCAGCGACAGAGAGGAAACGTGTGTGTGACTGGGAGCTTAATGGTGGCGGCTCCTCGGAGCTGGTTTTAATTAAAACCGCGCTTTCCCACCGCGCTGCACCGCACCGACCTACTGGGAACCATCACATCGAGTAATATCGAGCTTCTGCTGTTAACGATGCTGGATTTCCCTCCATTTGTTGTAATATCCAAGATAAATACCGTGTATTTATATTCTGTGAGGGAGGCGGGGACTCGTGTGTCATCGGTGGAACAGATTAGTGTTCAGTGCACTTCCCCCCGAGGCGGGGACTCGAACCAGTCATTACCAGGGTGTGATTCTGGGAGTATCGAGTGAGATCTGTTGGCCAACCCGGTGTTTTGTGTGTTTATTTTCCCGATGTGTAGGTGAAGCATGGCTCGTACCAAGCAGACCGCTCGTAAATCCACCGGAGGAAAGGCGCCGAGGAAGCAGCTGGCCACCAAGGCTGCCAGGAAAAGCGCGCCCTCTACCGGCGGAGTGAAGAAGCCCCACAGATACAGGTATTTTTGATCAGAAGGAAAAGTTTATCTTGTGGTGTGCAAGCTCCTGTTGTGGTTTGGTGTTTTAATGAAGCATTTTGTGTTGGTAGGCCCGGCACCGTCGCCCTGCGTGAGATCCGTCGTTACCAGAAGTCGACCGAGCTGCTGATCAGGAAGCTGCCCTTCCAGCGTCTCGTCAGGGAAATCGCTCAGGATTTCAAGACAGACCTGCGTTTCCAGAGTGCAGCCATTGGTGCTCTGCAGGTACGATACCTTGCATACATGTTCCCTGTGCGGCCTAATAGTGTATGTAAAGCTTAATTTTGTAGGTGACAGATTGGTAATTTGCCTCTTTTTGTTCTCCTGCAGGAAGCCAGCGAGGCCTACCTGGTGGGACTCTTCGAGGACACCAACCTGTGCGCCATCCACGCCAAGAGGGTCACCATCATGCCCAAGGACATCCAGCTGGCCAGGCGAATTAGAGGGGAGCGTGCATAAATGATTGGATTTTATCTTTTTACCATAGGGGGGGAGGGAGGGGCTGTCTGGGGTTTTGTTTTGTAAATCTTGAACTCTTACCAGCATGTGTATCACCTGACTTGTCGTCTGTAGTTTCAGGCATGTTTTTCTTTTTGTACTTCATTTGTCAATAAACTCTACTTTATTCTCACTCGTCCTGTTAACTGTAGAATAGAGCTTCATCTGTAAATTCTGAATCCATATCTCACTGCCTTTCTCAGGTTTGCAAGTCTATTTTAGAATCTGTACCTTTAACCCTGTGTGTGCATGTCATAGGGTTTTTCGTGCTGTAAATAAACTATCCGCTACCTCAAATTATTGGCAAGACTTTTTATTCTATTGCTATATACATTTGATTTAATAGCTTCTCGAAGTGCATGCAGAGGTTCTAAATAAAACTTGTATAAGGTTTGGTCTGATAAATCATGCTGGGCTAACTCGTAACAGACATGCTGCAGCTGGTTAATGTTGACAGCCTTTAGACAACTGCAATTTTCCTATGACTTCTCACAGAAGGTGTTTGAGACTGGCAGATTAATTCTCACTCTGCTTGGAATCTGGAGAAACAGCAGGCAGTGTTTTTCATTAGCTTGTGTTGTAGATCATCAAAATAAAAGACTTGGAGTTCAGAGTCAGGCCAAACTTAATCAAATCATAATTTTAATCCACACTGATCACTCAAACAAATTTGACAAAGCAGTATATGGTCATATCCACAATTCATTTTCACTGGTGCACTGGACGGCTTCAGGACTGCACCTCAGGCCTTCTCACAACAATGATTTGGTGCCTCCTTTACAGAACCACATTTCTCATTAAATAGGACCAAAAATATATATACACCTTAGGTTCAACATTTGTTAACTTGATTTATTGACTTGCTCTTCCTCCTGCTCCTCCTCCACATCTGAAAGCAAACCAGGTAGGTGCTCAAACAGCTGCTTCTCCAGCTGTACATCAATGTCCGTCTCCGACCTCAGAACACACCACAGGAGGAAGCCGGTTAAAACCAGGCTGACGGGAAGGACTTTCCACACGGGCCGCTCATACTGACTGCCCATGCCCCGGTCAACCTTCCAGGTCCTGTGACTGGCTTTACTGGTAGAGAACTTGATGGGCTCATTCTTCACCTCCTCGTCTTCATCTGTGGGCGTCTGGGATTTGGCTGGCCTTGGGGAGCTCAGAGCTACTGACCGCACACTGTTCAATCTGTAAAAGAAAAATAAAATGACATCAGATAAGTATTTATTTATTCATAAACAAAACTGACTGGCAAAGAGAAAATGGCCTAAAAAAACAAAAACCTTCAAGGTCAATTGACCTGCACTATTAAGTTGTGACTTCACTGCTTTAGACTTAGACCAATCAGAACGTGTGTATATGTGGACCAAATAAAAATTTAATAAAACCATCACTATTGCTATACAATAATATTCACTATTGCTACACTTGATGCTACGTTTACATCAGTCATTAAGAAATTGCAGGACTGAAAAAAGCAAAGAAAACATTTGATTAATAATCCAATCTAATTTAAAAAATCCACTGAAATCACGTTAAAATTAAACAATTTTCTAACTCAAATGTTTATATAGGTACCAAAAAAATACTGACAAAGGCTCTGATGACTATTATCTTTTAGAAACTGTCTATCACTAATCTACTACAGTATTGATTCGTCTCCTCCTGTAGGTGGCCAGGAAGTAGACGAGACCAGTCGCTAATATATAAAAAGGAGAGGGCACAGTTATATCATCTATAGACAATTCCTACACAAGTAAAAAATGAACACACATAATATATTAACATAGTGATTATTCCATCAACAACGGTTTCAGGGATACAGGTCTCTATGGTTAGTTGGTGTTGCGTTCAGTGACCAGGACAAGAGGAAGTGAGTTAGAGGTTAAATCAGGTCCTGGTTCAGAAAGCAGCTCGTCAGACAGGCAGCTTCTCCTCAAGCTGTAACAGGCCGTTCACTAGATAATAAATAAATAAAATCTGAGTCCAGCCGCAGTTTAAACACTCTGTTGCCTGTGAGGTTTAAAACCCTGTCATTGAGCCACAGAGTCAACACGCTGTCTGTCTCTCCATCCTCCACACAGCGACACTCACCTCACACCGGAACTGTGGCTGAAAAACACGCGTGTCACACCGGAGAGAACTCGTCCTGCTGCTGAAGACATCTCGAGCGAATGAGCATCTTACAGCAACCGATCCTCAGGTCATTGAATCTGGAAGTTTTATTACCAAACACTCTCTGGTTAGGTCATGTAACACGGCGGTGTGCAACCGCTATGTCACTCCGGTGCAGCCGCGGAACGCTGCCGGGGAACGTTCCGCTAAACCGAAGACGAGGGATCTGACGTCACGTACAGAATTGGATGTTTACCCTCACATGTTAATATGATCATTATTAGGGCCCGAGCACTGAGAGGCACTGACACACAGTGAGGCCCTATGGAAATTGTAAGGATTATTATTATTATTCAGTCAAATTAATTGGCTTTTTTAGGGCTTTAACGTGCTCAAATTCTTACCAAAATTAGCAGAAAATTAGAAAGTGGTGAAAATTTACGTATTCTGTAAGAATTTTAATTTTATACTATTATTTTTATAATATGCAGACAAACTAAATAGAAAAACAATAAGATGTCTTTCACTGCAACATTTTCTCTCAACCTATTTAAGTGCCTCGAAAATAATTAGCACATTAATATATCATGTAAAATAATAATTATTTGCAGCCCCAGTTGCTACTCTTTAGTTTTTATCGTACTATATTCATAAGCAGACCGAGCTTGTTATGGACATGTAGATAATACAACTTTTTCTCATGGTTAGTGAATGCACTATTGCTGTCATTGAATAGATTTTGACCCTTAAAATATATAATGTTTTTTTTTTGTATAATAATAATACAAGATTCTACATAACATACATTCTTTGCGATATAGTTGAACTCTTATGATTCCAAATCCCCATAACTTCCGTTATTTAATAGAAATATATAAATTATCATAATTTTTACAAGTTAAATAATTTAATAGAAATACATAAATGATCATCACTTAGGGAATTTCACACAGTTTTAGATTTGAAAGGCTTCATATATCCTAGGGTCCGTGAATCTCTCACCGCCATCGACCAATCAAAGAGCACGGACAGATATCCGTCCAATCACGCGTCACCTCGGCGACTTCACTTCCCGTTTGAGTTCCCATGCTTGTTTGCTGGTCTTTCGGGAGGCTAACACGTCCCTGTCGCTTTTCAAGTAAGTTTTCACATATGTGTATTAAATAAAAGAACAATATGATACAATTATTCTTGGGTCTAAAAGCTTTAACCAGTTTTACCATAATAAATTAAGCGTATGTGTTTATCTAGTCTTGATCAGTTGCACAGGTCGTCAGAATAAACGCAGCCCAGTTAGACATTCCTCCTCAGTTCTTCTTGAGTGTGTTCATCTATTTTCTCAGCGCTAGTGTCATGTAACGTTTACTACAAACAGGTGTCTGTCTCTAAGGCTAATGATCTGTGCATCTATAACTTCATACAGTATGACTGTTTATCTGTATGAATGTGTTCCTGTTCTTTTTAAACATGCAAAGGGTTTTTAGTTTGTTGCAGTAAATCGGATCATGGCCAAAGATAAATCTCCGAAATCAGCATCAGATCTTTCCAAGAAGAAGAAGAAGAAGCTGAGTTCAAATGGCGATAATGTAAATATAGAAGAGGCAATGGATGTTGAGGTAAAGGTGAAAAGAAGAAAAAAGAAGGTAGAGGTGAGTGGCACAGTCTCTTGTAAGTTTGTGAGACGACACAACCTGAAAGGACTCACAAAACACTGAACCTGTTTATTTCAACCAGGAGGCCCCGGAAGAGATTCCTCAGGAAACCATCATAGATGAGAAAAAAGAGAAGAAGAAGAAGAAGAAGAAGCTGAGTTCAAATGAGGTCGATGTAAATATAGAAGAGGCAATGGATGTTGAGGTAAAGGTGAAAAGAAGAAAAAAGAAGGTAGAGGTGAGTGGCACAGTCTCTTGTACGTGTGTTAGATGACACAACCTGAAAGGACTCACAAAACACTGAACCTGTTTATTTCAACCAGGAGGCCCCGGAAGAGATTCCTCAGGAAACCATAACAGATGAGAAAAAAGAGAAGAAGGAGAAGAAAAGCAAAAAGAAACGAGCGGCCGAGGAGGCACAGGCCAAGGCAGCTGAGGTAAGAAGGTTTACTGCTGAAGATGTGTCCTGTAAATGGGTCTGTGAGTGCTCAGCTGAACTGGGACCGCTGATTTTTTATGCTTCATAAAGAAAACAATTTAAGTGCTGATAACTGAATATTTATCATAAAAGTTTGTGATAATAGATTCTTGGAAAACATCATTTAGAGCAGTTGTTCAGTGCACAGAGCTTTTTATTTTCATTCTAATGACAAAAGAGATCAACGTTAATATCTGAGACATCTGAGTTTTCATTTGACAAGAAACCATGTAAAAAAACTGATACCAGATTTCCAAGCGTGATTATCTGGTTATGCGTTGGGATTTTCCACAAGTAACGGCCTGAATTAAAAAAAAATTCAGACGACTACTTCTAACAGTCACTTTTTATAACCTTACCGCCACAGACTGCAGAAGAAACAGAGTTTTTATGTGTAACTCATTTATTCAGTGTTGTTTCTGGTTTTAATTCTCTGTTCGGTTTGTTCTGGAGAGGAGGAAACTTTTGTGGACATTTCAGCTCCTGGTAAAAACGTTTTGAAGGATGAAATCTGAAGGAAACTTATAAATACGATTTAAAAAAAAAAAAAAAAAAAAGCAGTAATGAAGAAAACAACCCAAGTGAATTTTTTCAAATCAAAAGAAAGGTTTGATTTTATGGATTATAGTTGAACACCCCGGTGCTCGTTTTCTTCTTTGCACAATGTCCATCAATTAATGTCTTTGAACTCCCCACAAATGTCTGTGAAGCTTCCGTGTGCGGCTGGTTTTGATTTGAAGGGACAGTTTATAACAGTTTGTGAGAAGATGTCCGAGCTGATTGACCGGCGTGGTCGGTCACACGCTGCATGGCCGCAGTCGTTTGCAGCGGGAGCGTAGGTGGACCTTTCTGTGGGTGACCTTTGCAGCTGGACCCATTTGCTCTTCTGCTGGAGGAAAACTCTCATTTTATCCTGGAACGTCTCCCCGAGGAAGCTGTAGATGAGCGGGTTCAGGCAGCTGTTAGAGAAGGCCGCCAGCCTGACCGTGTGACCCGTCAGCGGGAAGTCCTGCCACAGCGCGTCCCCGCTTGTGTCCCCTCTCAGCAGGTGGACGCATATGAAGGCGTTCTCTGGGAGCCAGCAGAGGAAGAAGACTAACACCGCCGCCGAGATCATCCGCAGGGCCTTCTGCCTCCGAGGCCTCCGCTGTCGGCCCCTTTGGTCTTTCTGGCTGCGCCACAGAACCTTTGCTATTCTCCAGTAGCACAGGCCCAGGGTGCAGAAAGGCAGAAGGAAACCCAGCATCACCTCCATCCACTGGACCTGGGTCACATTAGCGAAACAGAAAGTGAGCTCCCCGGCGTGCTGAGCTTGAGCTATGACGAAAGGCAGCAGGGTGAGCAGGGAGGAGGACACCCAGATGAAGCAGCAGCTGAGGCGCGCGTGCGTCATGCTTCGACCCACGCTGCTGGTCAGTGCCACGAACCGATCGAAGCTCATCCACGTCAAGAAGAAGACACTGCTGTACATGTTAACCTGCTGGAACAGGTTCATGAAGGTGCAGAGGCCGGGCTTGTCATAGTAGCCCTTCTTCAGGTTGAACACCTCGATCAGAGAGTCGGCCACGAGGAAGAGGTCGGCCACGGCCAGGTTCACAAAGTAGAGGTCCGGGGCTGTCATGCGGCCCCTGTGCTCCAGGTTGATGACTAAGATGAGGATGTTCCCGATGAAGCCGACGGGGAAGAGGAAGATGGTGTAAAGGCAGGAGAGGACGAGGCTGATGATGTAACGCCGGTGAGTCTCTAGGGCCGTCTGCAGAAAATCAGAGACGAGTCCCTGTGAGTCATTTACAGTGATGTTATACTCGGTGAGGAAGCTGACGCCCATGTACATTGTCACGTCAATATTACACTTCTGTTTTGAGCCACGGGTGTTGGTGGTGGTTGTAAACCATTATTTTGTCATAGTCCTCTGTCGTCTGAGGTTGTTTGGCCCCTGTGGAGTCTGTGGTGCCATCTGCTTCTTCTCTCCAGTCTTCTTGGAGGTGTAGTGGAGTTGGTACCTAATGTGGTCTTTATAGAAAGAAGAGAACAGCTTGATTTCAGCATTTCAATTTCTAGATTAAATCTTGAAAGGTCTGTACAGGGAAGAATAATATAAAAACAATTCATTTGACAACGCTGAAAATGCATCACTTGATCATCAGTTTGGAATTAACATCAGGAATTAGGTTTTGTACATTTTTTGCTGCTGCTTTTGAAAATGAGTTAAGTTAAAGATCAAGACTGAATGTGAAAGGAGAGTGAAGACACTTTATGACTTTGGGAGCAGTGTTTTGATTAATCTATATGAGGAAATAGTGATAATAATATACCCAAAATAAGCTAAATAATTATTATCATAAGGTTAATCAAAAATTAAAAGAGGTTCAGATCCCAGGCCCAGTAAAAGCACATTTATAAAATGTCTGTAAGAGTCTTTAAGGGGATAAGGAGTCAGTCAGTCTGATCTCTACAGGGTGTTTGTTGCATAACGGCGGCACCTTATCAGAAACGGATACAGATATACAATTGTAATGCTGAAATTCCTCCTGGGATGTCTCTGGTGTTAATTTAATGTTGTCTGTGAACTGCTGCAAATTTGCAGTTTAAGTGTTTAAGTTCTAGTATATATGATATTTTTCATGCTTCCTCTGTCACTCAAATTAATCCTACGTTTGACTGCAATAATGCCTTTTTTCGAAAAAACTAAAAGTCAATTCAAGTCTGTCATAAACAGAATTGTAATAACTAATGTAAAACAGCTCGACTTACCGTCAGTTTCTTTTCACTGCACGTAGTCTGTCAAATCGTCTCTGTCCTTCGGTTGCGACTATGAAAGCAGATGTCAAAGTAATCTGGTGAAGTGTGGCGGTGGGTCGCACAACAACTTCAACGGCATATTTACACAAAACAAGACGAAGGACGGACGGGGATAGTCTCACATCTTTGTTTTGACACCTCTGCCCTTTTGTGTGAGTTTACAAACACGACATTCTGACTTTCTCTTAAAGAGTGAAAATGCATTTTAGATTTACTTTACGTCTTATTACTGTGATTGTTACCTCAGTGTAGCTCAGGTCTGACATTTCACATGTTGCAAACTCGTGCAACACAGCTCCTGTATTCGTTTTCCTGCTGGTGCCTGGTTTTGGTGCCACTCTGTGTTGGCCCTGACACAATGCAGGTCAGTTATTCTTGGAAGTTGGTTTCAGGTTCTTTGGAAAGTGGTGGAAAGGTACTGGTTTTTGTCCTTTGTACTTTAACAGATTTATACATAAAAATACAAAAAAGTTAAGAATGTTAGCAATGAATTTTGCATCTGACTTGTATTTTCCAAGACTTAATATTTCCTCCGTGGGAGGAGGTTTTTCCAGAGAGCTTGTCTGAATGGGCCTCTGTGCAAATCCTGTCTATGTGAGCAGAGGCTGTTTTCAAGAGGGTGGATTGTCTCATTCAGGGTTGTTGATTTAGAAAAACTTTATAAACACAAAAACATACTGGGTTGAAGTGCATCCTGGAACCAAATAGAGTTCTCTTTACAGTTGCTCTTGAGGATCAGACTCATGATTACATATAAACTAAAGAATACTACAAGGAATTTTCTTTAAAAAAAAAAAGTTAAATGCCTTTATTGTGCCTTTGTTATCCTGGCATGGTTGTGTGTAATCTGAAAACAAACTCATCAGGCTTGGTGGCGAGACTCGTTGAAGTTTGTTATTAGGTCAAACACGAGCATGCATTCGATGGCATTTTAATTTCTTTATTTCCTAAAGAGTAATCTGTGTAAAACGCAAATATGTTTCATAGTTCCAAGGATGTACAGCAAAACATTTATTTTTTGTAAAATACACATCTGCAGAAAATAGCTTTGTAAACACATGCATGTACATAGTCGCACAATAACACTGCAGAACTACAATGGCCCTCAGTAGAGTGCATACGTCTGCCAAGGCCCAACAGTCCCCTCAAATCAAGCTGAGCAAATGTATACACACTCATAGATATCAGTTCCCTGAATATACCTGATGATGAAAATCCCAAGTCCCCAAAAAGCTCTTAAAAGTACATTTGTTTCTCCCTGATCCGTAACACATTCTTCCACCAAGTTTCATGGAAATGTCCTCCAACAAACAGACAGGGTTGGAAAGCTCCTTGGTGGAAGCAAAGAAAGAAAATGTCTATTACATCATATCAGAGGTCGTTCGTTTGATGCAGAAGAGAAGAGTTTTTTGTCGCCTAGTACTCAATGTCCTGCAGGGTGTCTGTGATCTCTACGTGTGGAGCGATGATGTTTCTGTTGGGCTGCGTGCGCCCTGGGTTTCGACAGCAGTCACTCAGCTGCCTCAACGCCCCGAGGAGACTCTCCCGACTGGGCCGGTGCATGAAGAGCACGAGCAGCAGGCAGGCACTGCTCCCTGAGAACAGCACAAACTCGGCCACGGTCAGAAACGCCCTCTCGTGGAAGCTCAGCCCCACCTCGTTCTGCAGCTGTGCTCCTCTGACCAGCGCCACACTGTAGAACAGCAGGCAGAGAAACGTGACCACAGTGACCGCCAGGAACACGGGACCCTCCTCAGAGCCGGAGAGGAAGCGACCTTTCGATTTCCACTGCCGGACACAGCCGCATATCAGGAGGCCTAATTGGAGGATGTAGGGAATCAGAAAAGCCAGACACACCTTAGAGGCTGCATACGAAACCCCAGCTGTGACTGGATCCATAAAACACTCTTTTGTTTCCTGCAGGCCCTCCCTGGGCCCTCGAATCGCAGCCAGCATCAGGGAGATGAGGACAGAAGTCAGGATCACCAGAGCCGCACAGACCCAAGGCTTCCGCAGCAGGGCGTGGGATGGCGGGTCGAGGGTTAGCACATAGGCCATGAGCACTAACACCAACAGGCCGCACAGAGAGGCCGTGTTGATGACGAAGGAGAGAGCAGCGCAGCCCAGAGCCGTGCTCTTTAGGTAGTCGGGTCTGTAGGCCACAGCATGGAGAGAGAGGAGCAGGAGCAGCAGCTGGACGCCACAAAAGGCCCAAAGCAGACAGTCCAGCCAGGCCAGCCGCCGGTGGGCCCTGTACGTCTGGACCAAGCTGTAGACCAGAAAGCAGCCGGCCACGAATCCCAGACCTGCAAAGAAACTGTAGACATAGTTCGCTCTGGAGGTGATGTCGCTGGCTGCGATTTTGTCCAGCACAGAGGTGTCGGGGGAGCTGTCGACTGGGATGGCAGAGCTGTTGGAAAATGGAGATGAGGTGCTTTCCTCAGCGGAGGCTGTGCTTTTAGACTGGAAAAGAAAAGAGAAAACACCCAGTGATGAACTGTCCTCTTGAGCATCACTCGCCGCTGTTAGTCGAGAGTTTCCTCACATCAGAGGATAAACAGGAACTGAGTAAAGGTTAGATCAGTTGATTCTGAATGTTTAAATGCAAGTAGAGAAACACTGTTCACAGCTGCTTTGCTTTGGTAATTGTCAGCAGGGCTGATCAAACAATAATAATTATTACAGTATGAGTTCAATAATAATAATACATACAAAATTCTATGTTTATCGATATATTGCGTAGGCATTGTGCAGACGGACTTGATCCACCTCAGAATTACAAAAAAAAAAATGTATTCCTCTATATTATTTTTGTCTGTAATGCCCAGCCCCTTACTATTGCTCAGCCGACGACTCATTAAATGGGGTTTCCACAGGAACAAACTGTGACAACACATACTGCACTTCCTTCCTAAAATAACTCAGAAGTTGATCTGAAGTCACAACTTATCTGTAGGACTCTTATATCTTGAAATATGTGTAAAGAGAGAGCGAAAGGGAGCATGAAACACTAACAGTTATGTTTGTGTTTTCCTGAACTTTGTGTCCCTGAGATTCCCTCTTTGTTTGCTTTAATTTGGGGAACTGCCTGCTCAGTTAAAAAAAAAAACACACACACATCTCCACGTACCATTTCTGCTGTCGTCACCCGCTCGCCTCCTGTTTCGAATCCACCGGCCAGATGTTGCCGATTGACTCCGGGCTCTGAAAACGATGCTCGCTGCGTGGACGCGGCCGCTCACTGTGAAGGGCTTTCACATTTCTGTGGGCAGTACCCCCACCAGCATACTTTCAGAATGACTGCGTGGCCATGTGACCAAAATCTTTTTCTCCCCTCCCTCCCTCCTTTTTTTTTCTCTTCATCGCTGTGCTGACTGGAACCGTTAAATCAGAGAACATACTGTGTCCCTTGTTTAACTTCCCCAAAGAGTTAAGTGCAGCACGGAGGCTGTGCTGTGGCCCCTGGAATGAAAAGGCTTCTATAATTACTTTAAATTCTAAGTTTTTGTAAAAGGTACTATTTATTCTGTAGACAAATGTGGAGGGGGAGATACCTCCAACATGGAGGTTATGTGTTCACCCCTGTCCATTTGTTGTGTTTTTGTAAGCAAGATGACATAAAAACTACCGAACACATTACCTCGAAACTTAGTGGAAGGATGTGGAATTGGTTTGGGAGGAACCCATTCAATCTTTGTGCAGATCAAGATCAGGGGGTGGATCTAGGAATTTGTTTTCAACCTCTTCCCATATTGAGGTGAATCTTATATAATAGTGTGAAATTCTGTGCAGTTTGATTGAGTTTAAGGAGACTGTTGGGCCTTGGATGGAATATGTGCTCTACCGAGTGACATTCTAGTTTCATGCTGTTATAAAAAAGATTTTATACAGACGTGACAGACGTCCAAATTTAGTTTTTCGATTCTAAAGTCACTCTTGTCACTTTTTCTAACTCCTGACAGGAAACTAAATGAGCAGGTGGTTATTTTTAAAACATGCAAGCTTTTTCTGTAGACTGAGCGTGCACCTCGAACGCAGCACTGTAAAGATGCAGCACAACAGGAAGTGATACATCCACAGAATGCATTTTAGCTTTCCTTTGTCTTGTAGCACAACAAAAGGCCACAATTATTTTACACAGTAAAATTCAAACTGGGGCGACGATAACAGAACAGAAAATTGTATAAATAGAAAAGTGGCAGGAAACGGCAGTTAACGTACACAAAAAGTGAAATCATTGTTTCAACTTCTCTTATTGTTCAGTCTGGTCTATTTATGGATGATTAAGAATCGTTTTATACAAACACCGACTATAATAAGGGTCTAAAAAGGAAGCTCTGCTAATGTAGATAACTCCCAGATGCTTTGTTTGTGCTCTGGTATGACAGATTTCAGATCCACCCAGTTCCCCCGAGCCAACACTTGAGCTGGAGGGTGAGGAGGACCTGAGTCCTGAAGAGAAGCGGGTGATGGAGAGGAAGATGAAGAAGATCCTGAAAAAGGAGGAGAAGAAGAAGCTGAAAGCTGAGGGAGAGACGGAGAAGAGAAGTGAAGAGACTGGACCCACGGCTCCTCAGCAAGCTTTAGTTTACCTCAACTGGTAAGAGCCACTCTCATTTGGTACGAGACAGATGAATCCACATGCATCTGAGATTCCAAGTACAAACCATCCCCATATCTCTGTCCTCATAACAAGGAAGCAAGGAGTAAATGGCTGAAAAACAATACACACAGGCAGATTTACATTTTCTCTCCAGGCATTTCACCTATTGTTTGTATCCAAAGGATCAAAAAGAAAGATCCATCAATTCCTTCAAGCGAATATGGCTGAAATTAAATTAAAGTTGTGCTTTCTTGGCCCAGGTTCCCTTCTTCCACCATGTTTCGTGAAAGTCTGTTGCTTAGTTTTTGCATAATCAAATAAACAATCGGGCAGACATGGGTGAGAGACAACCTCTGGTTAATAAATCATACCTTGGTGTTAGTTGTTAGGCTGCACTACTTCTTGATGGGTGGTCAGCTTAATTCTATCTTAGAGGAAAACAGTTATATAGTTCCCCATTGGACTTTTCTGTGAAAAAAAAATATCCCTGGTGTGGTCATCGGGCTCATCTCAGCTTGAGACTGAAAATTTAGAACTAAGAGTTTGTGTTTTATCTGGTAGGCCGGGTCAAATAAAAGGCCCAGGTTGCATCATGAGAAGAGTTGTGTGTAGTGTTTCTGAGATACTCCTATATAAGGGATTTTCTTGATTTCTATAAGTAGAAATCAAAATAAATAGTAACACACTTTGATGGCTGTACTATACACTAGAGTACCTATCAATGGTGTTTCTATTTGTTTATTGCTTTGTGTTTGGAAGGACAACATACAGCAATCATTATGAAACAAATACTCCCTTTTGAGCAGTACAAGAGTTTTTAAATTATTTACTATTTTCTACCCCTGTACACACAGTCGGCTTTTTGCAGTCGTTCACTGCGGAAATGCTGCAGCCCACACTTACACCACACTCTGTCTTTGTATTTGCAGCTGGGCTGAGAAGCGAGCAGAGTGGAAGTTCCAGAAGACCAGGCAGACGTGGCTGCTGCAGCACATGTTCGACTCCGACAAGGTAAAATGATGCAGTGTTGATTGCTTCTTGAGGTTTTAGAGTGAAGGAAGTGGTGAGTTACATCAACTCTTTAATCTCCGTTTTAAAAAGTTTTACAGCACAGTTTGAACACCTTTTTTATTTGTATTTTGTGAAATACATTGTGAAAAGGTACAGAGAGATACCCGCTCTAAGGGCTCTTTAAAAATGACTTGATCATGTAATTACAAAATACATTACTACTACTCTCAGATATGTACATTACTGGACAGAAAAGAGAAAAATGACACACTCCCTTGTAAACACTCGTCCCCAGATTCCAGATGAGAATTTCTCCGTGCTGCTTCAGTACCTGGAGGGGCTCCGTGGAGGATCAAAGGACATGACCGTGAAGAAGGCCTTAGCCCTGGTCGAGGAGTCGGGACAAGCGCCAGAGGACGAGGCTGTCCAGCAGAGGGCGCACAGAGCCAGAGAAGCCATCCAGCTGCTCACCTGACCTGGACTACTAATATTAAACAGAGATAAGACTCAAGTCTGTTGATCTGTGGACTGATGATTGCCTTGGATTGTTGTTTTATATGTATAAGTTTGTAATTGTCCTTAAGGGGAAGGTTTTGATTTAATCACGTCAATCGTTTATATTTGGAAATAAGAAATCCCATAAGTTCAGTTAAGTACTGAAAGTCCAATTATACCCTGGGGGACAAAAGTATATTTTTTTTCTACCCCAGATTTAAGAATTCGGAAGATAATGTCCAGTTTCAGGAGTGTGTACAGGTGTAAACCCTAGAGGAGGAAACAAAAAGTATTGTCGCAGGAATGTTTGTAGCCAAGACATGTTTTTGCATGCTGCGACGCTCAGTCAGTGGAGCCACTGATGAGAGTAACTTCTTACACACACTTGGTATAAACATAATGAGCATTTTATGTTTTGACAAATCTCCTGTAACTACAAATCTGTACCTTTAGTTCCGGTTCAAAGTTTGTGCATTTGAGGTTTGTTATTTTTGCCAATGTTGTAAAACCTTTTATAAATGTATAACATTACCCCCAAATACAGTACGATTGACATTTAAATGCTTCTCTCCCACTTTATTCAGTCACATATATAAATTAGAAGTGCAGCGCTTGTCGCTTCCAAAGACCAACAGTCTGCTCAAACTCAATCCAGCTTCACCAGATTACACACAAACCAGCTCCCTAAAGATCCTTGCATTATCCCCTGGGAAATAGTGGGAATGTTAGAAAACGTCCTGTCTCACAGCGTCAAGGAAAAATAATCCAAGATCTGACTCTAATCCGGATCCACACAAAAATGTAATGGGTTCTTCCCTGACCCATTTCACACTTTTCCACCAAGTTAGTGAGTTTGTTTCTTTTCAGAGTTTTTAGTGCGCCCACCAGTGACAGCAATAGCCATAGTGTCTCTGCCGCTCAATAAAATCCAGCCGGGTGCTTGTAAAAGCCACAAAGCCACGATTTGCTCCAGGTGATGATTTTACATCAGATCCATGGGGCCGTGGTCTCCTCTTAGTTGTTGATCCTTAACTGTCACACTCACTGTACCGTTTGCTTCATCTGTAATAGATGTAGGCAGGAAATATTACACACAGGATTGTAACTATAGTGTGTTTAAAATGTAAACGAGTGAAGTTTGTGGGGTCAACTTACTTGGCTCAGAATCAAAGGGAATGTTGTGTAGAGTGAGGAGAGCACGCAGTCTCTCCATCTCTTCTCTCTGTTTTTCCAGGTCCTGATGTATACGAAGCAGTTTTGTAACATTACCTTTCTGTAGGCTCATCATTTAGAAGAGTGTGTAAATCTCTGTATAAATGCACATACCTCATTGCATTTCTGTAAGGGGTTGAGTGTGTCGGAATTGGCTGCAGCCTCTGGCAGCTTGACCTTCACTTTGTGGCTCTTCAGGAGACCAGCATCTTCAAAAATGTCCCTCAACTGATTGTCATAACCCTACGGCAAACATACACATTGCATTTATGTACTAAACTTTTAGATAGATTACTCAAACTTGAATAGGAAAGGTAAACAAGTACATTTCAAATAAGCAGATATTTCAGAAAGAAACAGGATTTTTGGAATATGCATCTACTGTATATATAGCTGTCAGTGACAAGGATCAAACAATCATGTTGTGTCCCCTCTCAGCCAAACTGCTCCTTACCTGCTCAGTAATGAGACCTTCATATCGAGCCTGCTCAATTTCATCCCACTCCCCCTGCAGTTTCTCAGTCAGTGTTGGATACACTTTAAAAAAAAGCAGTCAGAATGATGAAAAAGAATCACTATTATCACTGATTTACTCCAATGATTTCTGCTTTAGGATTGTTCTAGAGGCTTACCTAAAAGAGAATGTGGATGGCAAACAAGCGGTGTCTCAAAGGTCAGCAAGTACTCACAAGTACTCGGCTCTGAGACTTCAACAAGCTTGTTACTTGCACTGCAGACGAAAACCACCTACGAAACAATGTTGAAGACCTAGTTACACAAATCATACTGTTGATTTAATCATGACGATGTCTTTGAGTTGATGTGTTGTTAGTCATATGTCCCAGTTGGTAGTGGGAAATTAAACCTGTAGACTTGTAGGTTAATATTCACTTATTTCAGTCATTATCTCCACAACTGTTTATTAGTCTTGTATACAAGGAGAAACACAGACACTGACAAAGGCTAACAGGAGCTCCTACATCCTGCTACATGAGGACCAGAATATGCGCACATTTCTTTTAACCACCCTTACCTGAGTTTCTCTGTTTCTGGCCCCACAAGTGTCCCCGTCTCTCATCCACATTGCTGTAAAATTGTTGTTTGCCATTTCCCACTCGTTCCAGATCCTGTGAGGAACACAACATACGATGCTCACACAACAAACCAACTTCATACTGCCAATTATTCACATTGTGATATCTGAAAGAAAAGGTACATCTGGGTAAGGGCAAGGTAACTAAAGATGCTAATCAATGAGCACTGAAATCTACGTACAGATCTGATAACAGGTCTTAAAAGTATTTTAGTTTCACTCAGATAAAACTGCAATTTTTAAAACAGCAGTTCCCTGTATTTCAATGTTTTTAAACCCAAGCCAGACCATACAGCAATGATCCCTTTCATATAGGGTAAGAAGCATACAGCTGTTAAAATGTATCATATATAATTAAATGTATTATATTTTTAAATGAACTCAAAGTCCAGGTAGCGAAGGGAAAAAGGGTATCGGAGTATCTTTTAAGGTAACAGCATCTTACCCCAGTATCCCACTGTAGGCATTCCACCTGAAGGTCTGCTCGTGCTGGGTGATGTTGTGAAATGGACAGAATTCATATTTATACCTGTAAAGTGAGCCAGACAGTCAGTTTATTGCAACAGTCCAGCAACCAGCGTCCTGAATAGTTAGTAGGAGAAAGCCTGAGGAAAACACAAATGCCAACCTCGGATGATTTGTAACACACTCACCTCGTCTCTTGGAGAGTGAAGCACTTTCCAGCGAGCCCATGCAAATGCACTGGGCCTAGAGGATAAAACATGAATGTTGACATGATGAGAGAAGCCAGTGATTACATTAAATGAAGGGTTTACGCTGAGTCACACTGAATTACCAGACACTGGAGAAGGGGTCGCTTTGGGTTGAAGTCTGCTTCCTTGGGCCAGAAAGTGATTGTTCAAGCTGCACACAGAAGAAGCTCAGTCACACAGGAGCTGATGTCAACAACACAATATAAAGAATGTTTTCTGCTCAACGAACCCAAATGTGTTTGGCTCCTCGACTATCTTCATTTTCCCGGCGGACACATGGTGAACTGTGTGAAAACAGACTCGGTTTGATCAACACACAGCAGCACGACAGGGGCGTCTGACACGTCAGGCTTGGTTCTACTCCTATAAAACGAAATATATTCAGTGATATAATAAATATATTGAGTTACTTACTGAAGAGAGACAAGCAGATTGTCCACAGCTTTATTAAACTGCGTGTTCCGTGACACAAACCGTGCATAGTGAGTTTCTGAGTGTTTAAAATCTCTCATCGGTTTGTTTTCTCGCTGCACTTCCTGCTTTGCTGGTCGCTCGTCACGTGGTGTGTCAAGTGGGGGAATCTGAGCATGCGCAGTGAGCTCGTTGGGAAACAGCGTGTTCTCCACGATACGAGCATAACAAACTAAACCGGGTTTAAAACGTTATTAAATGTAGTTCAGGCTCATTGAAGACGAAGGCTACTTGGGTGGTGACATCGCCTGTGAGGTAGTAAAGGATATACAGACGGATTCAATACGAAACTTTAGTTGTATTGTCAGAACTGTGGTGGTGTTGTTAGCTAGCTAATGTGAAAGCATGTAAACAGAAGCTGGATCGTTTTAAAACTGTAATCTGACTGAAGTCTGGTGCAACATGGGGAAGAAGAAACAGGGCAAGTTTGTGCGCCCTGACAACAAGGGCAAAGACAAACGACACAAGATGAAGGGGAAGTCCTTGGAGGCCTTCACAGAAGAGATGCACACAGCTTTTGAAGGTAACTGTTTATAATTCAAAGTCACGTCTCAGCTGATTTGTGCTTGTCTTTTGTTTAATATGTTGGCAAGTGCAATATGTCCAAAATGCTTGATGAAATACTGAAGGATACATACTGCACCTAAGTTTCTACTATGGAGCATTTACATGACAGTCATGTGTTTTAATGTGGAGACACACGATCTAAATCTATTCAACTTTTAAGGTTGTGTTTAAATGATTTTGGTTATGTAGGTGAATGAGTTTGTATATATATGTACAAATATATAAAGCATTATTTGTATTACATTATATACAATATGCATCACAGGCGAACAACCTTTTTATAGATGTATAGGAAGCTGGTTAAGTATAAGCTAATTATTAATTAATGACATCTCACTCCTTTTCAAATATGTAGATTAAGTCAAGTTTTTCTCCCCTCATCACTGTCTGTAAATAATATTTTTTTTTTTCACTTGTATGTATAATATCTATGTTTTTATTTATATGTTCGAAATAAATAAAAAGGAACTGTAATAATAATTGCCAGTCATGCTTATTTACTTTTTTGCCGACGTGAAAGAGGATGACACTCAACTTTGTTACCTTGCAATTAGTGTTTTTTATTTGATACCTGATCATTTGAGGATGTGTCGTCAATGTGCCTACTTAATGTCTTAATAACAATTGGTCCATGACAAATGTATTTAAATGGAATTTTTTTTAGGATCTATATTTGGTATAATATTCGCCTTTCATGCTCTTTTCAATGTCAAATGATCGCACACCAATGTTGTCAACCTCTGCTATGGTGATATACGATAAATAATGGTAATTGTATAGTTGAAGATCGGTGTGGTTGAAGGAGAGCTGCTCGTATAGACACCTTGAACTTGAGTGAGTTTGTTGACACTCACATAATAATGTGCCCTGTGTCCTCTGTCACTGTCCTTTTTTCCAGCCAGTCTTCACGTCGTAGAGGAAGGAGCGGAGGCCCCTCAGGTGAAGATGCCATGTCCACTCGCCATGTGGGAGTTGGGTCACTGTGATCCTAAACGCTGCACTGGCAGAAAGTTGGTACGCAAAGGGTTTGTACGCAACCTGCGCCTCAACCAGAGGTTTAATGGACTCGTACTGAGTCCGATGGGCACAAAGTATGTTACGCCAGCAGACAGGTGTGTTGAGTCTTCTACTGCATCAACTACACTGATCAAAATAAATGCAGGCCTGTAAATGATCTTGTTTATTATAGTAATAACACATGAGGATGATATATAAGATCAACAGTCAGACCGACAATAGATAATTGATCCCATAAACAATACTTTATACTTGTGATAGTATGAATGTAATTGTCTGTGATTTAAAAGAAGCCATGTCGCCCTTTATGCACAGAGAGATTGTGGCTCAAAACGGTTTAGCGGTGATTGACTGCTCCTGGGCCAAACTTGATGAGACGCCCTTCAGCAAGATGGTCGGAACTCACCCCAGGTTACTGCCGTTCCTCGTAGCTGCAAACCCAGTCAACTACGGCAAGCCTTGCAAGTTGTCTTGTGTTGAGGCTTTTGCTGCAACATTCTGCATTGTCGGTGAGTGTGTGGCTTCACTTGACCGGGATTTCGGTTCTGCATTGACCGCTTTTTGTATTCAGTTTTGACGATGAAACTCAGCCACACCTTTTTGGATTTTGCAGGTTTTAAAGAACTTGCAGAGCTCGTATTGCAGAAATTCAAGTGGGGGAGAGGGTTCCTGGAGCTGAATAAAGTCCTGCTGGAGCGCTATGCTGCTTGCCAGTCAGAGGAAGAGCTGCTCGCTGCAGAGAAGGATTATCTCACATCCAAACCAGAGGAGGACGACTTTGGTAAAATCAGGAATAAATATATTAATTTACATATTTATGTTGCAGTGGCAGCTGTATTTCTTTTTTTTTATTTTTCAATATAAATTCGTAGCCCTGAAATGTGTTTTCAAACATTATAATAATGAAAGCTCTCTCTCAGGACAATTACAGCTGAATCATGAGTAATTGCATTTACGGAAACTGAGCGTACCAACTCGATCTATTTATTTTGAAGGTTCTCCAACATTGGTTGTAGTTTTTTGTTTTTTACTGTAGTGACTCACCACTGTAAAGTTATTTTTGGGAAAAACCCTGGTTTCATTCCTTTTAGGGATGTACAATCCTAAAACACAATTTCAGTTTATTTCAATTATCTGTGAGTAAAATAATTAATTAAAAACTAAAGGTCATTGTTAGTTGGAGCATCGGACTCATGATTTTATCAACACTAATGTGTTCCTTGCATTGTCTCCTCTACTGATGATCAATAATCAGATGTTATTAACTGTTATGCTGTACTTCCTTAATTTATTTTTGATTAATGTGATTCTATTTGAATTGCCGAACGAATCAGACATGTGGGCAGTAAGTCAGGAGTCTGGGACAAGAGTGATTGTGTCCTTCATGTCTGGAAAATTGCCCCACATGGAGAGAGCTGCATGCTATTGCCTAATGTTGACACAATTTTCTCTTGAATGAAATCATCTCTCTTTTCCACAGATCCTTTCGATGTTAATTCAGGAGTAGAGTGTAGGAATCTCAACAGACACCAGTGGTAAGTGTTTAGTATTTCTCATGAAGGCATTAAATGTATACCATCTATCAGAAAGGGGCAATCCCTCATACTTACTGCTAAATCTTGTCGTAATGTACATGCTTTTAAATGATGAGTTACTACTGATCCAGTCATTTTAAAGCTGTCAAACAGATTTTTTTTTTACTTGACACAACTTCTAATTTACAACAGAAAGTGACCAAAATTAAAAAAAATCTATAAACTATAAGATAATGCTGGTTTCCCATGAGTATGTTTACTTAGCTCATTGACCTGTCATGTCTGTTTTCAGTGAACCTGAAGACGATGATTCTGATGAGGACACGGACACCTCTGAGGACGATGAAGCTGAAGATGAAGCTAAAGATGAGGCGGAAGATGAGGAGGAAGATGAAGAGGAAGATGAGAAAAAGGAAAGCAACGACGAGTCAGGAAGCTCCTTGCATCATAAAGTAGATGAGAAGAGAGAATCAGGCTCATCACAATAAAGCATCTTTTAACCATGGGGGATTATTTCTAACACGAGAACTGGCTAATCTTGTTTTACTCCTAAATTAATCGACTGCAATTTTGGGTCAGTTTTGTATTGAACCATGAAAATAATCAAAATAAATATTTTTCTTGGAATCAAATGAGTGCCTGCAGTCTTCATTCAAGTTAAGGTGCATGAATTATTTTTTTAAACATTTAACTTAATATGCTATAAAAGACGATACATCTCTCTGTGGTGAATTAAGATCAAATCTAAAACACTGGCGCAGACGCAGCCTCGTTGCTCCAGGTCTCTGAGGAGGAGAAGTTGAGTCGGTTGTAAATGTGGCGAGGAGGGGAGGGGAGGGGAGGGGAGGGGGGGGCGGACACAGCGGGACTCTCCTCCGCTGTCCTGCGTTAACATTGTTGTGGAACGACGTCACAGCTCGAAAATGAAGGCGCAGAGGCAGCCATTACTGGAGCTTCTCTAATTATTTTATTCCAAATAAATACTCGAGGGAAACTCCCATGGCAAGAGCTACAAGTCAGCTGGTGAGTGTCGCAGCTTCCACGCCAACGACGACTCGAAGCCGGGGTTGAAGATGTGGAGCGCGGCGGCTGTTTGACAACAAATAGTCCGGCGGGGCCTTCATGTGCAGAGCGGTGCTAGCCGCGGAGGAGCCTCGGCGCTACGAGTCACTAGCCAGCAGCGCTAGCTCGCTAATGTTTGCTAACACAACACCGAATGCTCGCTGCGTGGATCGGGTCCGTCTAACACTTGGCTTGGTTCGCGGTTACTGCTCATCGGGAACATTTGGCGCTGACTTGTTATTTAAATACACTTGCTGTCAGTTTTATGATCCGCAGAGCCAGTCCCCGTGGCCAGCATCTGTCGGCTAGCGTTAGCTACACGGGTTCGCGCTTTCGAACGATGATGCTACTTGCTAACCAGCTAGCTTTAGCTTCATCGCGTTCCACCTTTAGTTGGTAGGTAGCATTTTAAGGTTAACGTGCTGTGGCTCGACTGTCAACCCATTAACTCTCACACTTTGACATTAACCTCATCGCACAGACTTTGAACGAGACTAAGGGATGTTCGGTGGGAACTGCAGCATGTTTTGAAGGGACTTATGTTACCTGGCTTGCTAACGTTAGCTAATTGCCTGGCTGTTAGCGGTAAGTTTGTAACTCGCTGTCAGCGATGGCCGGCATTATTTGACAAGGCAGCAGGAGCTAGCGTTAGCCTGCTAGCATCCCTTAGTTAGCTAGGAAAGTTCGCTCGGGCCTGTTGGTCCCCGAGTACGGGCGATCACGTTAATGCTACGTATGGTTTTCCGTCAGCTATTCCATGTTTTACCAATGGTAGTGGATCAGTAGACAGTTCTGTGGCGAGTTGTCAACCCTACAGTCTAGTCCGGATAAGGCAGCTAAATGGCCACACCTTGGTTTTGAATGAGAAGAAGCTAGGCCAACTGTACTAACTATCGCTAACTGAGGTGTAAGCTGAATAACACAATCGCTGACTGTGTAAATAGTCCAATAAGTTAAAATAACGAAGGTTGGTAGATGCCACTAACTATAAGAAAGTCCAACCTGTCGCTGTGTGTTATGTTTGACACATAAGCTGCAATTTGGTGGGTGTCTCGTCAGTGTTTGCTTGGCAACTGGATCATTCACACCCAAATCAGATTGAGTTCAGTGGGTACACCTGTCACATGAAGGCTGTAACTTTGACGCTGTTTTTTCTACTTTAGCCCTGGTGGGTGGGACCACCGGGCTCAGGAGCTGCTTCTTCCAATGGTTGTTCCATGTCCTTATCAATTCCAGACTTTGCTCCTCAAGTGGTCTCCCACGAAATTATTTATTTCAGTCATTATATCCCACAAAGTATTGCGGCACTTAATTTGTATTGGTCGACCTTGGAAAGTGAATTAAACCTACATGACACAGATACTATGTTCAATCTCTTCTAGAGTCATTTACTCTATTGGAAGAGTTTTTCTAACTCTTTGTTTTGTTGATTATATTCTATAGTTTTTAGCTTGTCATTGTATCAACCTTTGCTGTACTGTTTCCCATTGTTATTGTCTTCTCTTGTTTTAGGAAGTTAGAAATGTGGTGTAGTATAACCAAACAATTGCTCACAGTTCAAAGGGACAAACAGCAGTACATGTCAATTTCCATAAACAGTTATTCTTTAAACAAATTGTCATCAATCGCTGTGGTCACTGACACACTTAGGCCTAAACTTGCCAGCATATCTACAGTTAATCTTTGTGAAGGACCATATACTGACTTGTAGTTTCGAGTTCATTAAAAGGTGTGTTTTGACAGTTTTAGACTAGGAAGTCCCCCAGATTTGAAGAAACTATTTAAACCACACATGGATGTGGCAACAAGCTAAAACCGCAACACTCTCACTAATATATTCTCAATGCTTCCTTTTCTTGTTTCAGTATGATGTTGTGCCCATTCAGCCCAGTGTTGTCATCTGTTCCTGCTCGCATCCATCAATGGTAAGAAACCACCCGGACTCCTGCTCGCCACTTGCTATCCCAGGCGCAAGCAGTAGCCACTGTCCCAGCATGGAGGGCTCAGCCTCCGATGCTCGAGCTGCGGGAGCGTCTGCCAGCAGCCAGGTCTCAGACCTCCGCGCACAGCCGGCTGTGCAGACCCCTCAGCCACGCAAGAAGAAGCCAGAGGACTTCAGATTCGGCAAGATACTGGGAGAGGGCTCCTTCTCAACGGTATGTAACTTGCATTCCATGTCGTGTTTGAGTTATACTTGGGTAGATGTTGCTACATGCTAGCATTCTTTTTATTAATATACCTGGATGAGTCATCCACAGTTCATTTGCGGTGTAATGACAAAACAGGGCCTAAGATTTACTAGATTCTGACATAAGCTGCTTTCAGACATGCACTGAACTTCCCAAGTTTTTCCTTATTTCCTCTGCGGGAGGTGCTTGTGTGAAAGTAAATGTCTGATTGAGACGCTCCAGTCTCTGTGGATTTTATCCACCGCGCCTCCTTGTATAATGTCTGTTGAAATTCAGTAGAAGTCTATGTAAGAACACAGTAGGGGATCCCTGCAGGATTCACCGCAAGTGAGTAAGTGGGGTTGATGACGCTTCTAGCATGCGACAGAGGTAAAAATGAAAAAAAGAAAAACAAATATCTCCCAATGACAAACGTGTGGAGAACACTGACAAATATGTCAAGAGAGTTTGCGGTGACGAGCTCACACCGGTGTCTGTTGTCGAGAAAATCAAGTGATCGCCGCAGCGGACTTAATACGTCGCCTCCTGCTGCACAAGCCCTCGTCTGAAAAATGCAGAGGATTTGTTGCTGTTGTGAACACGTCTGTGCTGAGAACCTCCTGCTGTGATGTGCATGTGTGAAAGGCAGACTGTGGGTAAACTCTGTAGCCAATTCTCCGGATTTTACCCGCAGGTCATGTCTGAAAACAGCTTAAGTAACATGCTGTGTGTTTTCTGTTCTTTTATCCTAAGGTTGTCCTGGCAAGAGAGCAGGGAACAGGGAAAGAATATGCAAGTAAGTAATGCTGCAGCAGTTTTCAATTAATGCAGTGAATTGCACTTTATTAACAATATGACTGTTTTTTTTACTAATACGCTGAAATTCTCTTTTGTCTCCTCCAGTTAAGATTTTAGAGAAGCGCCATATTATGAAGGAGAACAAAGCCCAGTACGTGAAAAGAGAAAGGGATTTGATGTCAAATCTAGATCACCCATTCTTCGTCAAACTCTACTTCACATTTCAAGATGATGAGAAGTTGTGTATCCTTTTAACATGTACAGTTTGACAAGTCATTTTTTTTATGTAAGCAACATAACTGTTTGAATATGAAAAAGTTGTGTTCCAACATTTTATTAACAGTGATTAAAGTGATCCTTAACTCGCTGTTCTTAGATTTTGGTCTCAGCTACGCCAAGAATGGAGAGCTCCTCAAATACATTCGCAAAATTGGTTCATTTGATGAAACCTGTACTAGATTCTACTCAGCTGAAATAGTTTGTGCTCTAGAATACTTGCACAATAAGGGGATAATACACAGGTAAGACTTCTGTTTGTTTTCATCTGTAATGATAGTTATGTCCTGTTTGTCGTTTCCCTAATATAGTTTTTCAAACAATATTAACTGTTTGTTTTCCCACCATAACCTAATCCTTTCAGAGATCTGAAACCAGAGAATATTCTTCTGAGTGAAGAGATGCACATCCAGATAACAGATTTTGGGACAGCAAAACAGTTATCATCAGACAGTAAACAAGGTATATTCACATCACTGATTTTATATATGGCATGAGTTGGCAGTTTACTCTCTGTGAGCAGTATAAATGTATTCATGTCTTAAAATGATTTATCGCATTGTTTGGCAGCAAGAGCAAACTCCTTTGTTGGAACAGCACAGTATGTGTCTCCAGAGCTGCTAACAGAGAAATCCGCCTGCAAGAGGTAACTAGAATTGATCATCATGCAGCTCATTCACTTGCTATTCACTGTTTTAATGTTGGTCAGATAAAGATGGTTTTACGTCTTAACTTTATTTATCTTTTTCTTCTCGTAGCTCGGACCTCTGGGCTTTGGGATGTATTATCTATCAACTGGTGGCTGGTTTACCACCGTTCAGAGCTGGGTAAGTACTGAGGGGATGTTGCTTTCACAGTTCAGTTCATTCTCATTAATTCTTGCTTCAATAATGGCTGATCGTGTTCTATTGCTGTTTTTCCCCATTTAAGTTAACTGTTAATGATTATTTTAAGTGCAACAAATGCTAAGTGAGAGAATAACTTGCCTCAGCAAACAATATCTCACTTATGGCACACTTCCCTACAGGCTTGTTAATGTTATTTTCCTCTTGTGTTTTATTTATTGTAGAAATGAGTACCTAATATTCCAGAAGATAATCAAGCTGGAGTATGAATTTCCAGAGAAATTCTTCCCCAAAGCCAAGGATCTCGTCAGACAGCTTTTGGTGAGTTGTCAAGTACTCTATGTAAACAGCGACAAAGGTTACTGAAATTAATTTGGCATATTAGTTATCTTTGCTGGTCATGTAATTTAAAGAGCAGTGTTTTTCTAGTGAATGAAAACATTTGTTTCTCTCTTACCATCAGTCACTGGACCCTTCCAAGCGGATTGGCTGCGAAGAGATTGGAGGGTACGACCCTTTGAAACAGCACCCTTTTTTCGATACCATCTCCTGGAGTGACCTACACCTACAGACGCCCCCCAAGCTCACCCCCTATCTGCCAGCCATGTCCGAGGATGATGAGGACTGCTATGGAAATGTAGGATTCCAATGTTATTTTTTATGATTGTCATGATTTACGCCTTACGTATGAAACCTCATACTAACCCACTTTATCGTCTCTCTATGATCTAATTTCCAACCTTAGTACGATGATCTTCTGAGCCAGTTCAGCAACATGCAGGTGGCTCAGTCCAGCTCATCACACTCCCTGTCGCCACATGAATCCACGCCCCCAAAGAGGTCCAGCAGCAACATCGAGCAGTACATCCACGACCTGGACAACAACTCCTTTGAGCTGGACCTGCAGTTCACTGAGGAGGAGAAGCAACTACTGCTGGATAAACAGACCACTGGAAACCTCTGGTAAACTCCCCTCTACATGTTTCACCCTTATCAACCTGTTTGCATGTATGAATTAGTGGCTCATGTTTAGTTTTTGAAGGAAAAGTTGTCACTAATCTGGTATTGCTTCTTTACTCAGGCACCAGTTTGTGGAGAATAACCTGATCCTCAAAATGGGTCCAGTCGATAAACGAAAGGTGTGTAAAATCAAGCCTGTATTAGTTTTATTTTGCATTATTGTAATGTTATACAGCAGTCCAAAATCATTCACCTTAGTGAATGGTCAAAGTCATCTCAGATGTTTGGACCCCACTGTAGTCATAAGTAATAAAATGTACATTTTCTCAGAAGATCAAATCTGTCCAACCTTTGTATGAGGTAACTGTACTTCTCAGCAGAGTGACTTCATATAACATTGCTCAGCCTGGTAGCATTCAGGAAGTGAAGGGGAATTCCCTGCTGTGGAGTGGATAGTCTCTTTTGCCTAATAGCCCCCTCTGTTGGTGATATAATGTTCTGATCTGTGTGGCATTCCATTGCAGGGTCTGTTTGCTCGGCGGAGACAGCTGCTTCTCACGGAGGGACCACACCTGTACTACGTGGATCCTGTTAACAAGGTCCTGAAAGGGGAGATTCCCTGGTCCCTAGAGTTACGCCCTGAGGCCAAGAACTTCAAAACCTTCTTTGTTCACACGGTAATTGACTGTTTATTTCTGATGTCTGTGCTGTAAACTTCCCTCCTGCGATATGTTGACACTTCCCCCTTTTAGAAAATTATCACGTTAAGATCACATTTTAAAATATTTGTCTTCCTTTTCTTCACGTTTGCAGCCTAACCGAACATACTATTTGATGGACCCCAGCGGAAATGCTGACAGATGGTGCAAGAAGATCCAGGAAGTGTGGAGAAAGATCTATCAAAGGCACCAAAACCCTGGCCTATAGGAGTACAGTTCCTCCTGTGGCCACTCCTCTTTAGCTCTGAGGCCAATCACTGAGCAGAGTAACACCCTCTTTAGTGCCCTTCATCACCGCAGTGTAAACAAACTCTTAGAGACGCTGGCATCTAGACCTTGTTTGTTTTCCTGAGTAGAACCATGGGAAAAATACAACTTTGGATTCAGGGTTGCTTTGCTTGTTCTTTGTGCTCTCTGTGAGGCTTCTATTGCATTTTTTCCATGTATGGATGATAAGACTGCCACCATGCACATCTGCTTTTTGTACAGTCTGCAGGAGGAATGAGAAGGGCAAGCTTGTCCTGTAGAGTGAAACAAGCTTGGGTACTGCTAGGACTATCTCAAATGCAAGGACTGGTTTCCTGCTTCAATGATACCATAACACAAAATCTAGCTTTCGTGAACCAGAGCCTATCCTGTTATATTAATTAAACCATATCCTAATCCTACATCGTATGTGCAAGCTGTAGTCAGGCCCCACTTCTAGTGCATATACTCCATAGTTGTAACCAATAGTGTAAGCTGATTCAGTCTCACACGTTTACCAAACTCAAATCCTACACATATACATACATATATATTTTTTTGTCAGAGCCCAAATGTTCCCACGGTATTTGAGTTGTTTTTTTGTCTCTTGGTACTTGCTTATTGCAGTCCAGTTAAGGTCTCTATGTAACAAAGCAGAGTGCTGGTCTGCAGTGAGACATGGGTCTGAGTAAGTCTCTGTACAAGTGTGAGCCTTCCGTAGCTGTTACTGAGGATGTATTGCTAACAGGGGGTGGGTAAACATGCCACTAGCTTGTACTTTCTAATCATAACTTGCTTATCTTTCCTGCATGGCCAGTTTTGTAGCTCAGCTTTGTCCGCTTCTCTCTCCTAGGGCACTGGAGTTATAGGTTATTCAAGTTTAAAGGTGGGTATTTTTTGACTGCATTGGCAACCATTGCGAATATTATTGGATGATTTGGCTGTTCTGTACCATTCACTGGCTATTTCTTTGTGGTGTGAATTCTTTCAATTTCCTTTTTTTTTCTCCGGTGGGATAGTCGGCTCATCTTCAGTACGTCCTATTGAAAACAAAATCGTATGTGCTGACCACCCCATGCTGAACAGAAAACTTTCATCAACAGAGATACATACACATACTATCATTCTCGGAAGCAATCACAATAAAGCTGTCGTCCCTGGACAAGGTGGCAGAACTGCCTCGTTGGGCTTATTAGCCCATATTTTTGTTTTGTTTTTGTTTTCATTCTGACGTTTGGCCCAATAGAAATTAAAGCGATTGATTTAACTTGTGCTCTTGTTTTAGCAATATGTGTTATCATGATGCTTTTAATTTTTGACATAATACCTTAAGGTCCTTCCCAAAGGTCCTCTTCCTTCAGCTGAGTCTGTTTGTGCAGTGTGTGACTGGAGTATAGGTGAATAGGACCCTCAGGCCCTGGGGCCCGGGGCTCGATGTGGTTGGATGTCAGTTAAAGGATATCTATCTGATCCAAATAACCGATGAAAATTGCTGTATCTGTCTATAAAGTTGAGAAAGCACTAGAGAAGTGTTTTCCTCTAGTTAGAGAAATTGTTTGAATCAAGTCGATGGCAGTCGGTTACATTGTGTATGGAAAACTCTACCTGGCTTGTAACTGACTAGAACTGTGATGTACAGATGATGTATTATTAAAATCTGAAGCAAGTAATGCAATGATATTAGGATACAGTTTTTGTATTTTTATTCTTGTATAAGGTTATTTGATGGCTATTGTTTAGCCTCTAGTTCATTCTGTGTTATTTAAATTCTAATATATGAATCATATTTGGATTGAAGTCATGTTCAGGGGCCATGTTGTGTATGTATTGAGATGTAAAGCCTTTGAATGTGAATAATTATTGTAAACTATAATATTTTACAGCTTTTTTCTTACTATATCATACATTTTCTATTTGCTCAGTGATTTAATCATATTCTGATAATTTAATGAATCTGTTCATTCTCTCTCTGATTATTTGTGCGCTAGGTCAGTAGATGTTGAATGATGAATTTTCCACTTAATGCTTGGTAGTCCAGTAATTAAAGCATGTAGGGATTTAGGCATACAAATAAAGCCATGTGTCCTGTCTTCTGTTAACAACCACAGTCAATGACACAGGGAAATCAGTGACAATGGCATCTCACGGCTTCTTTTTTTTTGCAGCATGTAAATAAAGTACCGGCCCTGTTCTCAGTGCTCGTGTCGTGGAAATGACTTAAATGCACTTTAACCCTGCGTGGTCTAAATCCATGATCTGTATGAACAATCATAAAAACCCTGCACCCTCGACATAATGGTCTCAGCAGCAGGGGATCAGTGCTCCACATAGAAGTGGCTCAATCCAGGGAGGACCCGTTTCTTCTGGAATAATTTATGCATCTGTCAGTGCTGGTGGAGTGTGTCAGTAGGAGTGGCCCAGGCGCTGGCTGCCTGCTTTGCATGAACCGTGGACTCCCCAAGTCAGCGGCTGCTGCAGCTCGGATATTTCCTGTCAGACAGATCCGAGCCGAGCCGAGGCAAGGGCGGAGGAGAGAGAGTGAGGGATGGCAGAGAGTAGCTCCGAGCCGAGCGGCTCCGTGCACCGGAGATGTGTGGCCCATTCCTCGGCGGCGGACAGGAACATGTCACCGGGCGTCGGGGCTTCGAAGTGGATCCGCCTGAACGTCGGGGGCACGTATTTTCTAACGACGAGACAGACGCTGTGTCGAGATCCCAAATCGTTTCTGTACCGACTGAGCCAGGCTGACCCCGACCTCGACTCCGACAAGGTAAATGCTAAGCTAGCTAGCACGGTAGTTGGGAGCCTTACTAAGTTAACTGCATTTTAATCTTCCGTGAAACCAGCTTTTAATATCTCATCTCGTCCTCTAGCGACTGGACGTGTTAATAACTGCGTCTACCAGCTACTTTATAAACATAACCACCCTTGTGAAAATAAGCGTTTATTCAAATATTCAGCGTTAAGTCGTTTCTTTTGTCGCTAGCTAGCATTAGCCGTCTAAGCTAATGCTAGATTCCGACAGTCACCACATGACATGCGATGTTGCTGCTAGTCTGGTGAGCGTTGATTACTCTTTATGTTTTAATTATATAAGATACCGGTTGTTGTGGTCACCAGAGTTTGGGGTTTAAAGTGTCAAGTGCTGGGGAAATAACTATCGTCTTTTAATTTACATTTGTTTTGCATGTAATTAGCAAGTAGCCACAGTAATTGGAAACTTTCCCCAAACCCGATTAAATGCGAGTTGTCAGGTAGTGACAGTTAAAACAATCCTCTCATTATCAGCGTATTAATCATGTGAACGACTTCCAACCAGTTACTGGTCACTTCCGTGTTAATAGTTTTTTCAATATTTTCAATATTTAAAACGATGGGTTAATTTATTCAGCTTTAACAGTTTACAATTGTGGCTTCAACTTTATTTTGGCTGATTACCAATAAACAAAATCTCCCCCAAAAAACACGTCAATATTATATCGTGTGTGTGTGTGTGTGTGTGTGTGTGTGTGTGTGTGTGTGTGTGTGTGTGTGTGTGTGTGTGTGTGTGTGTGTGTGTGTGTGTGTGTGTGTGTGTGTGTGTGTGTGTGTGTGTGTGTGTGTGTGTGTGTGTGTGTGTGTGTGTGTGTGTGTGTGTGTGTGTGTGTGTGTGTGTGTGTGTGTGTGTCCCTTCATCTCCTGAGGTTGTTTCTTGGCTCTGTTTGCTGTGTAGTAGTCGGCCTCTGTGCTGGTGATCAGGCTTCCCCTAATGAGTACATAAGTCATTGCCAAGTGGGGTGAGCTGCTGCTGACAATTGAGAGCTGGGGGGGGGGGGGTGAAGTCACTCATCTCCCTGTGAACGGCCTCAATATCTCCAGAATCAGACGTCTCTCTGTTCGTCCATCTGCCTCTCTTAAAAGCAGCGTGCCTGCTTGCAATCCCCCCCCCCCCCACCAGCTCTGTCAAAAACAATTTGTTAGTGTCTGTATACATAGTGAAACGTGCCCTGGTTTTCACGGCTCATTTCACTGCCCCATTATTCATTGTTTTTTCATCTACTTAATCTTCACCCCTTCACGTTGAGCTGAAAGCAAGGCTCGTCTCATATTTTCATGCAAATATTTGTAATCTCTGAATAATCAGCTTGCTTTTTGGCTGCTTTATCCTCCCGTGAGCAACGGATCAGTCCATCTCAATCCCTTGTCTTAAGTACGCATCAGTCACTCTAGCCATTACTGTACCTTTCTCCTGCAGACCCGGATTTAGGATTTATCCCAGTAAAAGACAGGCTATTATTGGGCATTATATTTCTTGTCCCTGGGTCTCAAAGTATTTAACCTTATTTCCTCTTATTTGAAAGTGAGCCATGCTTTTTTTCATATAACACTGCATGTGAATAGGAAGCTCAGCAGAGTGACAGATCAGTGGAGAGCTCTGTTTTTTGGGGGGGGATGCAGTATTGTGTTTCCCAGCCAAAGAAACGAGTGGTTCAGCTCTCAGTCACGCAGGCTGACGTGCTTCAGCAGGACTCTTGAGGAGAACTGCATTATTCATGCTGTTGACTGGAGCCTGTTTTGCACATTGGGGTAGACCAGGGCGAAAGTGGAGGAAGTGCTGTCACGTGCACAACCTTAACAGCTTATAAGTCTTTCTAGGTTGGTTATCCTAAAATTGACTAATGCTACTACTTGCTGTCGTGCGAGTGATATTGTTTGTAGGTTTACAAAGGTTTGGTCACTAATTCATAAGCTGGAATTGCCCTTAAAATCGTCAGCTGTCAAGCCACCAAGCTTGAGAGATGCACACCAGTGGGCATTTATCCCTTTGGCAGACTTCTGCTCTCAAACAACTCAACTCGGGGCCACTCAAGTATAGACCCGGCCTTCCAGCTCTCAGAGCCGCATCAATTTTTCAAGCGCTCCCATCACAAAGGATTCTTGTTTCCTCAAGTTATTCTTTTCATATTCATATCCATTTGCTGCCCGAGCCTCTCCGCAGCATGTGTGAAAAAAATATGGCCATATTTAATGCCGGATTCAGGTTGTATGTCATGCCTGAGCACACTGTGGGAGGCAACTTAAATATTTAACGGTAATATCGTCTCCTACTGCTCCTCTTGCAGTAAGTGCTCAACAGGGCACTGCAGGATGCTGCTGGCAAATTAGATGCGATTTAAGCCTTTATCATTCTAAAGAAACTTTACTTACACAAGCCATGCACCTACACTTGATTAATGCCTTGTTGCAAGACATTAAAATGATGCTGGCTTGAATTTCTGCACAAATCTTATTAATCAGTGAGTGCATAATCTTTCACTTCAAACTTCTGTTTCTCTATTTCACATCACATTTCTCCTTTTGCCATCAGAGAGCTCCAGGTTGCAGTGACTTGTCAGCTTAGCTACCGAACTGCTTCTCATCATGACAGCAAAGCTTTTAGGGGACTTTGAAAATGAGCTGTTCATTTAGCAACCGAAACCCTGTGTGCTAGGGAACTCACCAATGATGATGCTGCCTTGCCGGGCTGAAAATGGTAGAAAGGCGAGTACCTCCTCTCGGCCTCGGTGAAAGGTCAGGCACACGTTCAAATGACGGTGTTAAATATTGTGAAATACGAGATAGATTCACACAATATAGCCCTGCTGTGATGTGTGTATTATTTAAAAGATGAAGGCCTGTTTGACTATGCCATTACTGCCTGTACTCCAGAGAGACTCCTGGCTCCCACTCTACAAGGATCAGACTTCCACTTGGCTAAGTAGCTACAGTCATGTGACTTCAAAGATCTACTGCAACATCTTTACGCACTGTTTCTGCAGGGGGCTTGTGTTCCGGCTCGTCTGCAGTGAAGGCCGAGCTGCACTTGATAAAGCTCTCATTCTTTTTCTCCTTGGCCTGAGCAAATTGGAATGCCCTCGCGTGATAGTGTCATGTTTTTGTATCATGTTGTTGTCGTTTGCGTGATAATTACTATTAGCCATCTGTCCCACTATAAGACAGCCTATGACATTTTGCTCTGTTGTGCACCTTTCGTTGTAATGAGTAGGAAGTGTGCAACATCTTGTGAATTTTGTTGGATTAAGCATTGACTTTCAGTGTTAATGTGACTGCAGACATCCTCATTGGACGTCATGTGCTTGGAGGGTGGGTTGCCATGGTATTTCCTGTTGGAGGATATGTAATGCATGTAGGAGAAGAAAGATAACGTTAATTCACTGCTCTTTCCTCTGTGGTGAAGGCCGCCCTTGTAGTTTGCTTTTGTTTATGTCGATTTATAGTTTTCCTTAGTTTGAACTCAGTCGTGGCCAGGCCTGAGGTTTCCATCGTTCTAGTGACTGTTTACGGAATGCTTTGCCGTTTGAAAATTTGAATAAGACCAAACAGCAAAACGCCATAAAGCAAGCCTGACCGACACTGAACTGACCTACTTCTGGTGGTCATTGTAGCCAGTGTTGAAACTTTTCTGCGTATTTTTTGTCTGTGATAATAGTTTGTTGCTTTTCAATTTCAAGGTGCTGCAGACCTGTTTTGTCACTCATCACAAAATTAATTTAACTAGATTGTATGTTTGGGCGATATGCTGAAATGTTCATTCAGCCACCATCAGCCACAGATTGACGATAAGCTCACCCACGCATGCGCAGGGGCATTCGCCAGTATCGGCTGATGCAATTCTGTAAGAGCTGTGTCCACTTGTGATGGGATCTCACTTCACTGACCTGTGTGCAACTTAACACAACCAAATTATGTCTTCACGCACTCTCCGTTGTGTGATGATATCTGCTTTCAGACATGCACTGTCAGAGCTCCCCAGTTCCTCTCTATTTTCTCTGGAGGAGGTGCATGTGTGAACCTTGGGACGCCAACTAAGATGCCAACTAGGGAAGATGAGATTCAAGAGCTTTTAGTGGTAACAGCTGTTGCCAGTGTGATGTGCTGTAAACAAAAAACAAAACATGTATATGTGGCCTCCTGCATGCTGCACCGACCTCTTGAACAATTGGATGTGTAAAATCCCGAGAAAGTGCAACATGTTCCGGACTTTGTATCTGATAACAGCTTATTAGCAGTTTTGTTGTTGGCCATCCCATTTGCTGTCTGCGGTTAATCCCAGCAGCGGCCCATCTCTTATTCCCTGACTGTCCCCACTCGTCTGTTGCCCAGTGCTTCCCAGCTGGGGCCCCTAGAGACATAGCCTTTTGTTTTTAATTAAATACACTGTTCCCTTTGTGCATGCGAGTCCACATCAGAGCCCCCACAATCATCTCTCTGTAAACGAGGGACTGTCGCCCCAAGTTCCCCATATGAGCCCAGAGGACCAGCTACAGGCTTGTTAGCACAACAGGGCAGGAGGTAGAAAGCTTACAGAAGTGTACAGTTTAAATACGCTAGCTTTCTGTGTTTGTTCAGTGGGAGGATTTTTTGAAGCAGTATGCAATAGTTTATTTATGTAGTGCACCTGATCTTTTTCACTGCTGACATTTTGACTTATTATTGTAGTAGGATGAGCTAAGATGTTAATAATAAAACAAACAATGACTCTGTTTTTCTGGTTTGACAGTGAGGTGGTGTGCACTTTACCAGGGACCCTGAAACCAAACTGCTAACTTATTGTCAAGTGTCATCTGAGAAAACGACATATGTATGGTCTCATAGCGCTTTCGCAAAAACTACTGAACAGATTTCTCAGAAAACTGGTTGTGGTTGGGGCAAGGACCATGTAAGAACCCATTAAATTTTTACATGTGTCTGGACAATGAGGCAGATCCAGGATGTTGTTTTTTTCTTTCACTCTATAATGGCTTGCCAGGGCTTTTTTTCCCCAGACGCTTTCACCAATTTCCCAGAAATGAATGGATCTTAATTACAAACAAAGTCAGACATATTTAGAGGACTTATATTGAACTGTCAGAGTTATACAGCTTTGGCTTTGTTTGTCTCCTCATGCAGGCCCACATGCACCTGTCCCTAAACTGTAGCAACTATAGAAGTGTAAGGAACTGACACAGGGCAATGGGACCAGAATAGTCCTCCACTGGGCTCCAGTTTAATATTTTTGCCTCAGAAAGGAGGTCAACCAGCCAAGAGGGTTCTGAAATTCATTACAAAAGAAATGCACTGGGAGCTTCTCTCATTATTGAAAATATTAATGGGTTTTGAGTTGAATCCATCCTCTAACTTGCAAAGGGGAGCTGTATGAATGCACATATGTTTGTATGTTAAGACTAAGCTTTCTGTTTAGTTTTGGTCATGGCCTGGCGTTTGACAATACTGCTCTGTTCCTGTGTAAATATTGGCGGACATTGCATCAAAAAGCTATGCTGCTATTTAACCAAGATTGCACCGGTAGCAAAACACTCATGCAAAGTCAAACATCCTGTCAAATATGAGCTTTTTACACATCGTCAGTATCCATGTTAATATTTGCCAATATGCACCTGTATGTAAACTACCAAACTTTATTTTACAGACTAAACGATACACAAAAGATGTCCATTTAGGTTTACATTTATTGTAAAATAGGTATTTTCTTGATTCAAGTTCTATATTTATTTTTTTGTATTTGTTTTATTTTTACCTGCAGTTATTTATAATTAAGTGTATGGTTAAATTGTAAAATATCAAGCCTCAGTCACATTTCTTTATCAAAGGTTTGATACCAATAAGAAACTATTCCCATCTACTTTAAAATGGTTAAAATGCTGTTGGGCTCATACCACATGGTAGAGCTGTTTGCTTTGAGCAGCAGGTCCCTGGTTCAATTCCTGGCTGTTGCACCATTTAATGTGTTATTCCCAGCAAGTCCCCTTATTTTCAGTCTCTACTTTACTATATAGATTCAAGTAAAAGCAAAGGCCAAAGAAACGCTTCAAACTAACGCTGAAATTGACTGAAATGTATCTACGAGGCCAACTATGTAATAGAGCCGACGAGGCTGAACATCAGTTGTAAGCCAAGGTGCTTTCTCATGTTCCCCTTGGTGGATTCAGACTACTGATCCAAATCTTTTTCTGTTCTGCTCTAATTGTTATATCCTCCTGTTTCCCCACGAGACGAAGACGGTCTAATCACAGTACTTATAGAAATAGGGGAATACCCAGCGGTTGTGATAGAATCAAGATCAAACCCAAGGCCTGCGGGAGTAGTGAGATGATCTCCCAGAGCTGTTTTGTGCGTGTGTGTGACTCCGTGTGCACATCTCTTGTCAACCTCTGTAGAGATTATCGGCATTGGAGCTGACCTCATAATTATCTTCCCTTGAGTATTATTCACGGATGCACAGTGTTGGGTTTTTGTCCCCAGATTAGGTTTCGATGAAAGTATACGCCTGCTCATTGACCTTCTTGTTTTAAAGGAATCCTCTGAGTCGGTTGAGAGGATCAAGTTCACTTTTGTCACGTTATGTGTACAACTAAATCCAAAAAAAATCTAATATTATGTGGGAATTAAATTATTATTTTCATCCTCCTCTTTTGTTTTTCAGGATGAAACTGGTGCCTATCTCATAGACAGAGACCCAACATACTTTGGGCCAGTGCTTAACTACTTGAGGCACGGCAAGCTGGTGCTCAACAGGGACTTGGCAGAGGAAGGTATTGTCTTAAACTATTTCAAATCAAAATATTTGTACATTAGCACGTTTTTAATCCATTGCAAATCTGTTAACATCTTCTGATTGATGCTTTAATACCTGAAAAGACTGTGATTGCGATAAATATACATCCATATTTGCAGTTTTACCAGAACATAAGATCAATATAAATAACATGGATGAAATTTAACAATTTTTTTTCCATTATTATCTCTGTGAAACTCTAAATTTGATGCCATTGTTTTTATTTAATCTTTACTGGTATTTGAAGCAGCAGCAGGATAATTCCTCCAAAAAAGCATAATTGTTTATTTTCTAACCATTTCAAGGTGTGTTGGAGGAAGCCGAATTCTACAACATTACATCATTAATAAAGCTCCTCAAGGACAAGATCAGGGAACGCGACTGCAAAACATCACAGGTATGATTGTGTGAAGATAATGGATTTCTTCTTATTCTTCATATCTGTTCCCTGAATTTTGGGAACGGTTTGTCATCTCTTTCCATCTCATTTCTCTCATGTGTCCGTTGGTCCTCTCAGGTTCCGGTGAAACATGTGTATCGGGTGCTGCAGTGCCAGGAGGAGGAGCTGACACAGATGGTTTCTACCATGTCGGACGGCTGGAAGTTTGAACAGGTAAATCTTCTTCCTGCGAGCTCACAGCAGCATTCCTCCTATTCATGTGCTTCACCCACTCCGCTATGCTCAAAATGCAAGGGGGTCTTATCCTCAATGTTGGAAATGGCTAAAAAAAAAAGCCAGCAAACAGCAAATCACATCTTTCCTAATGTCCGCATACGTGATCCGGGCATCCCTTCTGTGCTCTGATTGGTTGTTACAGCTTGTCAGTATAGGTTACGGGCGGGCCCGGAAGTCAGAGTTTCTGCTGATTGTGTCAAGGGAGGTGAAGGGAGAGGAGACTGCTTTGCCAAACAACAGCGGAGAGGTGTGTCCCACAAATTTCTGTCAACGGGCTGGTCACTGCATGGTCCCCATGTCGGCCATTTTTATCCCAAGTAGACACTTAGCTGTTTATTGTTTTCTTTTCAGTTGATTCCTTTTCAGTGTTCATTTGTACTGCTTGCTCACCAGTGAGGCTTAAAGAACACGACACCTTTTTCTTGTTTGTGAATTGATGATTATATTATATTTTTATTCATACCGCATTCACAGTATGTAAGCTTTCTGTGTTCTGCTGCGATGTCGCCACTTGGCTGTTTTGGAGGCTGTGCTGTAATATAGTGGTTGTTCTTTTTTGAGAGAAATGTTTTTTGATCTATAAAGCAGGTACAATTTCAAATGAGAACAGAAGTGTTTGGATGTTGGGAGTCTGTCTTGAATGTGTGATAAATCTTTCTTTCTTTCTGAGACGACGAACTGCATTAATCTCCTTACATAGTCAGATGGGGAAACAAAGAGAAACACTCCTGCAAAGCCTAAAGCCCGGTCCAGAGAAGATACTCTTTAATGACCTACTGTCGTCCTAAGGACTTAATATAGAGCATTTATCCATGAGTATATTCAGTTGAAAGTCATAGTATGTGTGTGTTTGTTTTGAATCCTCTGCAGTGTGACAGTGTAGAATTCACGGTAGCCAGTTGAACTTATTTCTTTTTTTTTAGCTGCGTTGATAATGCAAGATAAATCATTTAACAACAACAAGTCTCCGGCAGCAGTGGCTAATGAGGCCATGCGTGTCTGAACATGCACACCTGGCTACTGAGGGTATACATCTAGCCTGCAGTATGTACACACACTCTTAACATTCAGCAGTAAAAGCAGGAAGAAAAATTCTTCAGGAAGAGGAATGACTGTTTTCTTTTGAAGGTGTGCACGCAGATTATTTATAAACTTGTGTGCTCTGTGTGTTTTTGATTCGGTGATTTGACTGGCAACAGGAAGAGTAGAAGTCACTATGATAATTTACCCAACGACATTTGTAGGAGCTTCTCACACCACACCTCTTTTGTGTCTGACATTACCTATCTAGCTTTCTGGTAATTCCATCTGGTTGAATTTGGATTGCCCCCATTTCATGTGCACACAATAAGAAACTGACAGAAACCACAGTAGAAATTTCAGCTCCATCAATACCAAGCCAGTTTTATAGATCTCAAATTACGTGCTAATTGAAGCATTGGAGTGAATCCTCCACACTCCCTCTGTGTCATGGTAACACTGAACTTAAACAATGAATGGATGTGCCGTACTCTGTGGTTTGCTCCGTTATTTGCTTTGTAGAAGATACTATTTTTCACTTTTACTTTTATTGTGTTAAACAAGTCAACTTCACCAGTCCCTGTTGATTTTCAACCAGCATGTATGCTTCCTGTTGTCCCTGCACTTGTAATCTGTCAGTGACTATCTGCTGATCATGTATTTTTCTTTCTATAGTGTCTTTGTAGTCTTTCCTTTTATTAATTAGTTTATTTGTTTCGACCCCAGATTATTTTATTTCTGTTTCTTTACCTTGGTCAACCCTTGGAGATTTCTCAGTAATTTAAATCAGCGTTTTGGATTTGCATGTTGACATGTCTGCAGGTCCTGAAAAAACACAGCCATTTTGTATCACACCTCCATGAAACCTTTAGATGGATTTTGTAAAGGTGGGGCTCCCTGTTTGCCTAGTGGCCTCATTTAAATACTATCTATCCAATCATGGCAAAAACATGTGAGGTAACATGTTCAAAAGGGAAAAAACTTCCAAGTTAAATATATACAGGCAATAATTAGATTGATCTTTGTAAAAGGCCCTTTGTAATGTAATACGAAATATAATTTGCAGGAACCTGTAGATTTTCTGTGCCCCTTGTTTGGTCATTAACCTCTTTACTTTAAACGTTCTCCCTACCTGTTTTCCCACCACAACAAACCCCGTTTTTGTTTCTACTTCCCTCAGTCGAAGGCTTAATCTCCCCATGTACTCTGCTCTCGTTTCTCCGTAGCTGGTCAGCATAGGCTCCTCTTACAACTACGGAAACGAAGACCAAGCCGAGTTCCTGTGTGTAGTCTCCAAGGAGCTGCACAATCAATCATACGGGACAAACAGTGAGCCCAGTGAGAAGGCTAAGGTAAGTGTGCGTGCGTGTGTGTGTGTGTTTCAGAGTGAGGGTGTGCAGAGGCCGTTTGAAAATCTAGCCACAGCAAACATGTGTGAATGATGGCCTGTGCTGGAGGTTTTAAAATTGCTGCATTTATGAACATGCCACCAGGGGACTGAGAGCACCTCTAGTTTATTGATGAGAAAACTCTATGAAGGAGAACATTGTAAATATTTAGAGCTTCGGTTAAAAACTAGACTGCCTGTACCACGAGTGATTAAAAAAAAGAGGATGGGAAAGGGGGAAAAAACTCAGTATAAACCAAGCTAGGAGTGTTAGAAGAGTCCAGGTCTGCATATTAGCGGAGCACGGTCTGTCATTTTCTCCAGGGCTTTGGGAGCGAAGCGGGAGGCACGCCCTGAGGAATTCAAACTCCCATCAGCGTGTCCCCGCGGGGGCCTCACTCCTTCAAGGCAGCTACACATGAAGAAGCACACCGCTAAACCTATATTCACTCTGCTGTTTATTTTAAGAGGATGATGAAACGTTAGCAGTGCATCTTTTGAAGTGGAAGACTGTTTTTGTTTCCAGCGGCTCTCTGCCCAAACACACTGATTTCCAGCTTTACTATAAAAAATGAATTCAATTCTGAATTGCCTTAGTCCTTCGTGTGTGTTATGTAGATGATATAGCGGATTGTAGTGCATGAGAACGGTGCCGTTGGATAACACGTCCTTGTTTTTCTGTGTTCTGCACTAGATGAAGATGTAAATCCCCTCTGAATATGACCCATTAGTTTAAATTTTCTCCCCTTCTGTTCTAATTCTTTTCCTCCATTCATCTCCATCATTTTACAACGTGCCTTTCTTGTCTTCTTCTGTGCCGTCTGCATGCCGCATGTTGCTCAGAGCGAGGACGAAGAGACGGATTATGAAATGAGTGACTCTGATTAGGGTTGAGCACTTATGACTCACTGGTGAGCGCTCAACTGCTCGTAGTGCCTCTTCCTCACCTCCGAGCTTGTCCTCCTCTTCCTCTCCCGTGCCTCCTTGCTGCATTTAGCTTGAATCTACTAGCCGAAGCCAGATGAAAATCCAGATGGTTCTTGCTAAGAGAGGTTGAATATGTCTTTGCAAGTGCTGCTGCCTCTTTGGAACTAGATGAGACAAACTCTGTTTCAGTAGTGTAAATAAGTCCTGTGCAATTATTTTCATGCTCACAGCCTTAGTTAGTGGAGGGCAATGCTGAATCATCAGTTGCTACAGTTTGACCATTGTTCTTCATTCAGGGACATTGTAAAGGAAGGGAGGGGTACACCACTCGGCTATTGTTAAAAGTAGTAGTAGTTGTAGTTTTGCTGGACAATAGTGATAACATTTATGCAATATCAACTAGAATCTAGCTTCTATAAATTAAATAACATGCATCACATGTTTTTTGTGTTTTTAAATAAATTAAACTGAGTTGCTGCTATTCCAGTTGGATCAGTGCAAGATTTAACTGACGCTAAAATAGTATTTACTGTTCAGTCATTGTGTGCGTGCATGCGTGTCAGTGACTAATGGATAAAAGCAAAGAGCCGGGAGGGAATGTGCGCATGCAATATAAAATGAACTGTCTTTTGAGTGAGGGAGGATTAAACACAGGCAGCATGTGTGGACTGTAATTTGTAGTGAAGTATTAAAGTAAAACCCTTCGACAGATGTGGACAGCTGCACAGATTTTCAGATGCACGATACAGTTAATAAAGACCAGTGTTTAAAAAAAAGAAAGAAAAAAAAGAAGAAGAAGCTAAAACATGATCACATTCATGCATCCTGTTCTCTACCCTCATTCCTTTCTTCTCTCCCTCTTTCTTTTCCCTTCTCTCTTTTATGGTCCATCTTTCACACTGCTGTGACATGAGCCATGCATGTAGCTCGAACACACCATTGCATTGATGCACAACGTAGTCGGGCACTCAGGTCCTGGTAGATGTAGCTTTTGTTTATAATTTCATTAGCAATTGTTTTTAGGAACTAATAAGCAGAAATTCAGCTAATGAATTTTCATTGTTTTTTTTTTATAAGCTTCTGGTATTTATCTACTTGGATAATATTGTTTCAATTTGAAAATAGAAAGCTTAAGATAAATTAATTGAGGAATATGGCTCATTTGCAAGATTTAATTTGTATTTAAAACATCTTGTTACAAAAACCTTTTCAGGTAAAAACAGGATATTTATCCGTTTTCTTCTTTTTTTTCTATCGGGGCATCAGTAATCTGCTGTCGATTCCTATATTGTCTGTATGTGATTGCCACAAAAGTAAATGAGTATATGTGAACCAGAACAAGCAATAAACTGAGGAAAAAAGTATGCAATGATGAGTGTTTTGGAAAACCCAGATAAAAAGTTGCATGAAAAGAAAACATAAAGATTTCCATCATAATGGCATCATGTTGCCTTGATAAGACTCTCAGGTTGAACTTTGCTCTTCCTCGTGTCTCAGAGAGTTCAGGGTCATTGAGGGCTCTGTGGTTGGCTTCGGCAACATGTCTTTTCTGTATCAGGGTTTATGGCAACACTGGGTGCAACGTGTGAGGGGTCGGCTGGGGGCCGTCTGCGGAGCAGCTACGTGAGGTTTCTTGTATAACTAGTGTCTTTCCTGGAATACAAGTAGAGCTACGGCAGAAATACCAGAAAATAGAGCCAGAACTCTATGAAGCTGAGCATTCTCCAAATCCTGCAATAATAATAAAAACCTGTAAATGGATTCCTTCAACAGAAACACTAGAGTGCATTTACTTTAAAGTGGATACAGGAAGTGCTGCACATATTTGTTTGTGACGTATTCAACAGATAAAAACATTGAAACTGTGGTGAAAGATTATTTCCACGGTCTGATTTGCTGTGAACCGATGCGAGGAGGAAATAGGCGAGACCCCGACTCTCTAGATAAGCATTGCGGCTCACGTGCAGGAAACGTGCCTGAGACATGCGTCTCAGACCGGCAGTGTGGTTGCTCTTACCTGAGAGCTCTGTGCAGAAATGAAAAGTAAGACGTTCCGTGATGCACCCCCACCACTCACTCAGCCAGTGTGGCCCAAACTGTTCATGTGAGCTCACCCACAATTTGCTCAACAGTCACGTACTGCGTAGTTTCTAGCCCTGCTTTTAGTTTTCTTTACCCATGCAAGCATTTCCCCTTTTCTCTACTCTGCATTCAGTGTGTTTGAACCAGCTCATAGACTTTAAACATATGAGTGCGACTGACTGAGTATGTGGGAACTTTAGTAAAAGAAAAATGTCGGCTCCTAAGGCACAGGGAGCTGTAGAGTGTGGAGAGCAAATGACTTTCTAAGCACGTTGTATGTTGTGTTGTTCATTCTATCGTGTGTTTGTCTCTACAGATTCTTCAGGAAAGGGGTTCCCGGATGTGAAGAGGACTTAGTATTATGAGCTCCAGGTGTTATGAGGCAAACATATCACCTCTGTGGAAGAACGTCGGGCACAATGGAGATTTAAAGGGGGGGATGTACATTTATGTTGTTTTCCCCTCCACCTTTATTTTTTATTTCTTGATGTAAATAAGTCTGTTTACTGACAATTTGTGCCTGTACACTTAAACTGGACCTTTTTGAATTTGCAGCAAGTTTTTTTTTTTCTTTTGTAATTGAGATTATGGAACAGCAATCTACAAATTATTTTATGCTATAAAAATGGCCGTCATCATATAAGGCCAAGGATTCACTCAGGGTCATCTGTTGAATTAATTCTCCTCTCCAGCTCGAGGGTCTGGGCAGGGATCAGTATGGTCTTATAACTCAAAAGTATCAACTCAAAATTCATTGTTTAAAGATGTTAAGAAGGGAATTGTGCATTTCTTTAGTGCATGTTTGACATTCGTGCTATTAAATGTGAACTTCACCCTGAAAACCAGTTGACATATGTCTTTTCCAGAGATTCCAAACCGTTATACTGAGATTTGTGATCATGAGGATCCCAACCACACCTCATGCATTTTGTCAGATAGTAGTCGAGAGGTGGCATTTTAGTTTGAATTTGAATTATTTTGTTCCTCAGTAACTGTTAATGGTCAGAAAAGGAACAAAAAAATGTCCCTGTGATCTGACTGCAATGCTGAAGGGGCATTAGGTAATTGATCACGTACAGGTCCGTTTATTGGTGATGAGAAAATGACCTAATGAATAGACATCCTGTTTTCACAGATTAAATAAGCTCACCTGATAGGGACGGCAGATGCAAGACACTTCTTTATTTCATTCACCTTCTTCATTGCAACCTTAGTAACCCAAATACCCGCTGATAAGGTCATTGTGAGGTCAACATATCACATTTCCAGGAAGTCCACTTATTTGTTCTATAAGGGTCAAACCTTTTTGTTAGTATTGGAGACGCAAATTCAAAATATTGCTTCAGCTCCTGCAAATGCAGAATTTCTGTTGTGTAAAGAGCGAAAGATTTAATGTTGTAAAAGTACAAGTTACTATCAATCTTCCGAACCTGTAGTTTGGTTTGAGACCTCATGTTCATAAATCTAAAGTTAACTGCCAAAAACAAATATCAGAGGTGTTTTCATATAAAAAAAATTGTTTAAATGTGAGTTTTTAAAAAAAAATAAGTGTCCACCAATAATTTCCTGTATACTGTCTAGGGGTAAAAAACCTCTTTGAGACGGAGGTGTTTTTTAAATTTTTCCCACTGACCTCCGAGTTTTCCTTTTAATGGCTTGTTTCGTATGTTTGGGGGAAATCTTGTTTAGGATTTCTTTTTATTTTCCGAGGGGAAGTATTTGTTGTGTTTGAGGTTTGGGGACTGGAACTGTTTGACTGTAGTGGCGAAGGACTCTCTGTTCATATCCAGAGGATTTTTCTTGTTTTGATGTAAATAATCCAAATTCAATATTAATATTTAACTCTTAACAGAAAAACTGCACGTTTTGTACACTGTATAGAAAACACAACTTAAAAATGGAAGTTGTTTATACTGGATCTTTAAAAAAAAAAAAGAGAAAGAAAATCTGATTAATGTTAACTTCTGTTTTGCATTGTTTGTACAGCACTAGAGATTTCCAAGTTTAGGGTTGAAACTGCTGATGCTGACTACGGTGTCTTTCACTGAGAACATGCCTGGAACATGTTTTGATAACCAATAACAAAGCTATACTTGGCTGGCTATGAAGTTGACTGTTACATTTAAAAAAAAAAAAAAAAACATGTATTTTTTTTTCCTGCAGTGGTATAGATTATTCTAAGCATTTTGAATTGTGTAGATTTCGTACACAGCATTAGATTCACTACAGTGACAAACCCCACTGTGCACATTGCTTACAGCCTGTAATGTTAATGTAAATACTGCATTTTAGAACACTTCTTTTTTATATAGAAAGTTGTTTTCAGGTTTGATGTGTTTTTATTTTATTTTTTTGATAGGTTGGATATTTCATTCACAAATAATCATTTAGTGTTGCCTTTATCCCGACGACCAAAATCCAATGTCTTATGTGTATTGCACACATTGATCTTAGAGTCAGGAACGAGTAAACTTTTCTTAATGCTGGCACACTTTGTACATATAGACTTGTTAACGACACACAAACCTCCATTTACTCACATATACACTTGATAAAATTTTTATATTGTCGGGTAAACTAGTATGGATGCATGTTTTTGATATAGACTCACTCACACACACACAAGGGCTTTTTAAGTGCAAAATTTGAGATCTGCAAAGAGAGTAGACTGGATTTCCTGCCAGAGCTAGGCTATGTTTACATTTGCCATGGTGTTTTAAAGCCTTCCAAATATGTACCGTCTTGCACTCCCTCACACACGTTAACATACTTGTGTGACTGCACCAGGGGCAACTCGTGCACCAAGCTCCACGTGAACTGATACCCACCCAGACATTTTTAAAGATACTCCATCCAGTTCTGACAGCCTGTGCTTGAGCGTTGCAGACAATCTTGCTTTTTCGCCCTTTCCGACGGCAAAGTTGCTCACTTTTAATAGGATGAGACTTTCCCTGTGTTGTTTCAAAGCTAAGATTTATCTGGGTCTTGTTTAGACTTTTTTCCTGCAATGGGATTTTAAGTGTTACATGTTTTAATTTGCTTGTTTTACTGGTAAAACAAGTTGTCTGGATGAGCATTCGGCATTGGTAATCATTTCACGTGATGGACAAACTTATCAAAACTGTAGCCTAATACTTTTTAAAGTGCCCAGTTTGTTTTCCAATCAAGTTACTAGCCACAGACCACTGTAATGCATGATTCAAGATGATCACACTTGTAATCAGAGGGAATGAATGTGTCATTTTTCCTCAATCTAACAGATACATCAATGAATAAGGTTCTCATATCACACATGGATCACTTCTATATGATCTTATGCAATGTTAGAAATGTACAAACTAAGTATGAGATTAAGGGGATAGATCTATATGGTCATGCATAAGGTAAACACAATAAAAATGTTGTCATTCAAGCCTCTGTGTATATATTTATTTTTTCGAGAAGTTTAAATTTTATCAAAAAGCATTTCTGTGTATTTATTTTTTGGAGACTTTTTACTATTTTTATTATATAACATATTTTGGTTCATACAGAATAGTAAAAGATGAGGTTTATTAGAAGTTTCGATATTAACCATACGTGACATGTGAATAACGGTTACACCTGTAGAGACTTGAGTCGTGACAGCAAATATTATTCTTTGTTAAATCGCGACCTCTTGTGTTAACTCAATGCTACAACGTAGTTGCCTGAAAGAATGCCTGTTTAAATATACTCTTAAAATTCAGCATTTTCCCCCGCATTGGATTATGACAGCCAAAAACCGAATGTCGGGTAGATTTGAGTTGTTTTGTAATTTTGCACAAAACTTTTGTTGTATTCGTTTAACGTCGCTGTTTGGTTTAACGACATTATGTGTGGCCAAAGATGTTTCATACAACAAGATAGAAATCTCCCGGCTTTCCTGTTGTATGAAATCAAACTTACTGCACATCTTTAAAAAAGGTTTTGAATAAACAGGGCGGAACAAAGCGAGAAATAAACACAACGCGCCTCACGTGAATTTCAAACGAGTAAATACAAATTGTTTTGATTTCTAGACACGCAACCCATTAAGCCACGACACGCATGCGCGATGAGCAACAACCGCAAAGGCAGGATTAACGGTAGTATTCAACGAGCTGGGCACTATTAGCTGAGGCTAAGCTAACCTACTAGCATAGAATCTAATGAACGGTTCCGCAGGTGGAGTCTTTCTGCGGAACCCACGACAGCTGGAGAGATTCATCCCGGAAACCCGACGATCCACGCGCAGTCCTTCACTTCCTCTCGGTATTTAAACGAAGACGGAAGTGCGGGACGGATGACCATGTCGCTGCGCTGTTTGTGTGTCTAGCTGGAGTCGGAGCGGCTGGTTTTCAGGAGGGAAACTTTACGAGGTTTCACGGGATCTGAGCGAGATTAATTCATTTCGCTTCCTTAACCCGTGCGAGTGCAGCTGTTCTGAAAGGTAGGAGCCCCCCCTCCGCTGCGCAGCGGGCCCGTTCTGTCGTGTGTCGGGACATTTTACCCGCTTCGGTTTGCGCCATTTTCGCTAGTTTGGTAATGCACAAATGTGCGCCTTTTAGCTGCGGCGTTCTTTGTCTCTGTTCTTAAATGGCTTGTGGTCTGGGTCCCCCCCCCCCCGAGCCGCATCTCACACCCTCGTCGGTTGTTTCGGGAGATTCACCTCAAAGCAGCCATCACCTTTTCTCCAGCCCCCTCCCCCCCAAAGAACTGCGTTCAAATCAAGTGCATTTGCGCAAATTTTGTGCTGCATCAGGCCGTGTCCGCCGCTAACAGCGCCAGCGCCCGTCGGGATATAGCACGATTCTGGCGCACATGAGTTAGCTCGCCCGGCTAACCGGCTAGCTCGCAAACCAGGTAGCTTTGACAGCGAGTTTGCACCAAACGCCCAGAGAACACGATGCTAACCCGATGCTAACGGTGTCGCTAACATGTGGGGTTTAAAAGGGGCGCGTAAAGAGCGGCTGGTGTGGGCATGTAATCACCGCCTGCTAGCTTGGTTAGCCCGCATAGCTTTACAGAAATGACGCTACAAACACACTTAAAGCCGCATTCACAACGTGGTTGACGGACAGTAGTTAGCATTCTTCCCCGAATATAACAATGTGTCCAATTTAAAGCTGCAACCCTCCCAGTGTGAAGTTGGCTAATGAGGGACCAGTTACTAGTTGTTGCTTGTTTTGTTGTTTCCACTCGGACGTCACATCCAGAGCATCGTTCCTGTCGAGATCTTTATCATCACAGAGAGTTCATAATAAAGGTCCCTATACTCGAAGATAGTGTATTGGATTTACTTGTGGATCCCTGTATATGAAGATCTTTATTGTTTACATGTGTCTCACAAGGATAACGTCAGGTGTCATCCACATGTGTCATGTCACCACATCAAATCACTTCCATCACAGTGAAGAAGAAGGCGCCTACTCTTCACTGTTACAGCGAAACCAAACCTGGTCTGGGAACTTTTCCACAAATCAAAACCGTGATTGTCTATAATGAAAATGAAATCATGCACTGCCGCTACCAATTACATTTGTCATTAATGATCAAAAAGCCCAAATGTTTCTCTTTCATTGATATAATGCAGAGAAAAGCACCAAACATGTATATGAATGAAACTGTGGCCGGCAAATGTTTATGATTTTGTTTTCCTTTTTGCTTTAACTGACCAGTGTTTCCAGCGAATTGACCTGCTGTCCTTTGTTGTCACAGGAGTCCACACATCATGTCAGGCATTGCATTGAGCCGGCTTGCCCAGGAGCGCAAGGCATGGCGGAAGGACCATCCTTTTGTAAGTGGCGTATTTCTTCCTACTTACATTCTTCGTCCTACTCCCGTTCTTCTATAAATACCGATGTCCTAACTGTTTGCACATCTGTTTAATTTTTCAGGGATTTGTTGCTGTACCAACAAAAAATCCAGATGGAACCATGAACCTCATGAATTGGGAATGTGCTATTCCTGGCAAGAAGGGGGTAACGTGTTTTGAATATGTTTGCCGTAGAGTTGTGTCTTGCATTTCGTAATGTGTCAGCAACATTTGTAGTGACTAGAAAACCAATTCAAATTTATAAGGAACAGAAGAGATTGATAGTTCAAGTTGTTTGAGTTAAACAGGTTGGTATAACGACGAGGTCATCTTTGATGGGGACGTCTGTGAATGTAATTGTGTGTTTCCTCAGACTCCGTGGGAAGGAGGCCTCTTCAAACTGCGCATGTTGTTCAAGGATGACTATCCTTCTTCACCGCCGAAATGTGAGTTGCACCGCCGGACCTCTGTCCACCGTTATCACAACATTTAGTATTTTTTAATCTCTATCCTTCAGATTGAACAATTAACTATCTGGTTGGTTTGTTTGCTAACTAACAATCACAAATATGAAAATGAGCAGAACTGGAGTTTGAAATGGCCCAGATACAGTCAACCCTGTCACCACAGATCCTAACTGAAATGGCTGAATGAGACTGTCTGTGATGAACCAAATGTATATCCACGCCTTTAATAGATTGTGCTAAAGGGTTACTATAATAATAATGAGGTAAAACTGTAGTAGTAATTGTTGTCTGTGTTTAGGATTTCATAATTAACCTGAGCAGAGTTGGATCTGCTCCTTTTCATTTTAGTAGCAAATTATTTTCCTTAACTCATTGTTTCTTGATTTGTAGAGATCGATGGATCATTTGTAATGGACCTGAATGCTTTTTGTTATTGTGTTTCAGGTAAATTTGAGCCTCCGCTCTTCCATCCAAATGTGTATCCATCAGGCACTGTATGCCTATCTATTCTAGAGGAGGACAAAGACTGGAGACCGGCCATCACAATAAAGCAGGTTTGGATTGCCAAGCACATATTGTTTACATCACTCTGCTTTTCTTAATAATAAATTAATATATACATTTATTATGAAATAAATGCATCTCTTTGGTTCATGTATCCTTTAGATCTTATTAGGTATCCAGGAACTCCTAAATGAGCCAAATATCCAGGATCCAGCTCAAGCAGAGGCTTACACAATCTACTGGTAAGTGACGCTGGAGCTCATATCTTTTCAAACATGGTGCTGAAAAAGTGAAGGGTGTGTGAACTGCTGATCTTTTGTGTACAGTACCACACAGACACAATTGAATTGTATTTGTACAGTGTCGAAACAAAACATGCAACATCTTTAAGGTGGAGAGCTCACAGTTAAAGAGAGAAACATAACTGAGCAGAAAAAAAAATCTCTTAAACAGGAAGAAACCTTTCAGGGTGGGTGATCAAATTTATGAAAATTGCGGCCGAGGAAGGAGGGTGTATCATCAGTACTGATGTTGCATGACAGTAGGCAAATATACTAAAACACACACTCATTCAGTCAAGTGAACACCACAGGTTGTAGATATTTTGGCGGGCGACGGTCATGTTTTGAACGACATTTCTGGTGAGTGCATAACAATTGTGTGATTTGGGACACTACCTTGTTTGCATTTAGACAGTACCACGTTAGAATATACTGTGTGCACAGTGTACTTCATGTGAGACACCTGATGAAGACAGTAAAAAAATCTATAAGGTGAAGATCAAATCTCCAAACCAGGCTAAATTAGGAAGGTTATGTCTTAAACCTGCAGATCTACTTTCATCATTACTGAAGTACATTTATTTCTATGACACTTAAAATGTTTTTTCCTCGTTGCCATTGCATTACTTACCAGCCCTGTTGGCAAATAATCTCCTGCCTGATGACATTGGTAAATGTGACCAGGATGATTAGTAATCAGTGTGACAAGAGTCTTAAAACATGCTTCACATTTAAAACCTACAGAGCCTGTGTATGTTTGTCTGAACCTGAGGATGTTTTTATTTTGTGTGTCCAATATCTTCAGTATTTCACTGTTTAACACCCCTCTAAAAATGTGTCCTAATTCTTTGTATAAATATAAGAATATATCATGTGATTTTGAGTAAAAGATGATACCAACATTGTAACATTTTTTTTTTTTTTTTTTTTAATCCATTGCAGCCAAAACAGAGTAGAATATGAAAAAAGAGTTCGAGCACAAGCCAAAAAATTCTCCCCATCGTAAGGGAGAAGACTTGCTCCGCTGCAGCAGAAGGAATGGGTCTAACAAGAATCACCTCCCCTCTCAGTCTCTTGATGAATGTGCTCCTCTCACACCGGGACTTGCTTAAAGACTTCTATTTAAACTCCACACATTCTGTGCCATCCGCTCTCTTCTGACCTATCATTTTTTGTTCTTAATTGCCGGTTGGCGCATAATGCTGGGAGGGGATGGGTGCTTCAGCACCCTGGTTTTTTCTTTTTAAACAATAATTGTCTTATGTGGTGCAAGGGACACAGCTCGGTACCAGTTTCATCAACACAATGCAAGCTGGCTGTCATCAGTGTTCAAGGAAGAAAATGTCTCTTGTCTATTTTGCTCTTTCACAGGGTCTATTCCTTTGTTTCCCCCCTTTTTATTTCCCATCAAATTAATGTAAAATTAGCTTATTTCATTGTCAGTATTTCAACTGCTGTATAATGAATGGCACTTTTATACTGTTGTATCTCACTAGTGTCTCTAGATGGCTCTGTCTAATTCTCTTTCCCAGGTTTTCTATTCAGCATGCTGTAATATATGATAGAATCTGCTGCCTTGGCTGTCTTTTTGTTATTCAGAGTGTTTGCTATGGAATAAATAAAAATGGCCACAACGACTGAGGCAGGTAGGCTTACTTCTGTATCAGACTTTAAGGTTATATGGTGCTTTGTTCATGTATGTGTTGGCGTAAATAAAACTTTCTACAAAATGTTTGCATTTTCTTTATTACACGAGGAAAATACAATAAGAGCGTTGCCTGTTGGAACAAAGCAAAATATTCCCTGATGCACAATTAGTCTAAAATATTTTTTTGCCTCAAATCCAGACAGCTTTTTATTTGTGCGCAACAAAGGTTATACATTGATATATTTACACTTAACATATTGCTGTAACATCTTATAATTGCTGATTGTCATAATGGCGTCTCAGCACTGGACCATGAAAAGTTATCAAGCATTTAAAGTAGCCGTTTGCAGCGTTGTGAAGCATTACATGTCTGAAGGATTAAGTTATAGGCCAGCTTGTTTACAACTACATTTCTAACTATTATCCTGCCCTAGTTACTTCATACACACTAATCACTGTGTTTCCCCAGTGGCATCCATGCTGATGATCTCCTGTGAGGAACATTTTGTTGACACGCTCCCATGATGCTCTTTGAGTGGACTAGACTCGGTGAGGCTGCCCAGGGTGCAGTATTTACTAAAGTACCAGGGAGAGTCCTTCTCCAGGGAGGAGTCGCTGCAAAGCCAGCACCCTGAGTCCCCCTCAGCTGGGCTACCTGGCTGAGAACCGAGGGTCAGACTCCCTGGAGCTGACAGTGGCTCCATGGTGCTCACAGCATAAGGGACGCCCAGGCAAGAGGTATCACACTCTGGGTTGATTAGGTTACTGTACACGCTGCCCTCGATCAGCTGGTGGTGAAAGTGGGGCTGGAGCTCCTCCTCTGGGACATCTGCACACCCGGTCAGGGTGTCGATTTGGAGCGTGGCCTCTGCTTTCTGCATGTCTGCTGGGCCTTCTTGTGTGATCACCCAGCTCTACGGTTAAAATCATAGTTAAAGGTCCAGTGTGTGAGATTGAGGCTAAAGGGATCTATTGGCAGAAATTGAATATGAAATAATCCTAGTGATGTGTTTAATCTAAAATGTATGAATTATTTTCTTTATCCTAGAATGGGCCCTTTATATTCAAATACTTTATATTTACATCGGGAGTGAATCCCCTCTACGGAAGCTGACATGTTTTTTACAGACTAAACACCTTTTGAGTTTTTCTGACAACTGAAGGCTTCCACTGGTTCTCTTTCATGTTTGGAAGGGGTATGTGAGGTGAGGGGTATTCAACTGCAACAAGCAACTTCACCACTAGGTGGCAATAGATTCCTCAAACTGTACCTTTAAGCACAATCTCAAGACATGAATATTATTATTACAAATGTCAAGCTTAAGTTACCTTAAAATCTCCTTGACAGTCGGAGTACAGGGTGTGGAAATAGGGAGCTGGACTTGGGATGAAGGCACTCTGCCTCCATCTGTAAGTATGATGGATATAAAGATAAGATTCAGTTTATTGATCTCAGAAAGTGCCATTTGCTATCGTGTGGTTCAGGATTTGAGGAGGAGGAGCTTGACGAGGCACTTGCATCTTTACAGGAGCATAGCACATAAGTAGGATGAGTGGCACCAGCACACATAAGGTGATGAACACAATCCACAGCCTCGTAATAAATGGGTTTCTGGGGGGATCTGCAGTAAGACAGGGAAAGGAGGGAAGTAGTCGGTTGAAATGCATGCAGACACAACTTAAAGGTTAGAATTCTCTAATGCAAAATTGGAAATGCAGCTTTCTCACCAGGTTTCATCCAAAATGATGGCAACAAAGAAACTCACTGGTAAAAAAAGACAATATACTCTGTGCTATGCAGAGGATTTGTTGGTGACAATGGGACTCACCAGCTGACCCCGTCTTCCAGTGAACCTCGGCGGACCAGTCGCTCCACTCTCCTCGGTAAAAAACCAGGTTGGGACTGGACCGTACACTGGCAGTGTACTCTGCGTCCAGCACAAAGACGTCATTGTCCACAGAATAGTTTGTTCTTTCTGTGTAGATATCACGTGAGACCACCTGCAAGAAAAGAGGAAGCAGGTAGGATCTTATTGGAAAGGAGATAAATGTCCTGCACTGGGCCCTACAACCTTATATCAAATCTCTTATTAATACTTAATTTTTTGTATAATTTAATAAACTATTAGTACGCTTGAAACAACAGTATTTTATCTTATTCTGTTTTGGATTGTACAACTTGCATTGTACCTTTTCAGACGTGACAGGCTACTATTAATATTGGAAATTGGAGATTAGATCATTTTACTCACAAATACCAAGAGCAGATTAGTGAATAAAACTGTATGACTGAATCAATAATGTGATTGTAAAAAATGTTAATCCTACAAAATTCCACAATAATAATTTCACAATGGACAATATTCTTTTTGCTGTTTTAAACGTGGTGGAAAGGAGTCGTGTGGGCCAAAAAAGAAGCCTTTCATTATTCTCCATGTTTACCTCATTGTTGTCATGTTCGTCTCCTCTTCTAAAATAACGAAGCTGATACTTGAAGTTTTGGACCAGAGCCGTGTAGGACTCATATTTCTCATAGGTGCTGCTCCAGGTGAAGTGGTGTTGACCTGAGATGTGGCTGAACCTGAGGCAGCACGGTGCGTTTGGTTTAACTGTGGAGAGGACACGTCACAGACCAACACACACACACACACACACAACCATATGACAACAGGCCAAAACCAGTGGGGTCCTTACTGTTGGTTTCAGGTGTGTATTCGCCATCCAGCTCCTCGCACATTTCAGATCCATCTGTCTGGTTGTGACAGAGAGAGATATTAAACGTATCTGTGTCTGTGAACATCTCTGGAGAATCTCCGTCAGGCGTCAGATCAGATGTTTTAACAGAGCAGAAATAATCCCTGTCGGTGTTTGTCAGCATGCACTGAAACGTCCTTCTGCAGGAGGAGGAGAGGAGAATCAGAAACCAGAGACAACATCGTCTCGTTTAAATTAAAGCCACACTGTGTAAGTTTTACAGAGCAACAGCGCCCTCTGCAGAAACCCATGGGGATTAATTCTGTTGGACGCCCACAATCACCTGCAGCCTTTCCCACAGAGGTAATTCAATCAATGGCGGAACAGGAAAGGGGGTGCACGTCCTTATATTTTAAGGTAAAGAAGTTGCATATTGTTGCTTTATGGTTCATAAAGTGTTTTTTTAAAAGAAAGTGACTTACGGTTCCAATGTTTCTGTGAAATTGAGCCAGTAGGAGCTGACGCTGCCGGAGGTGTCTTCATATGGTTTGAGGCTCATGGTGCAGTTGACCGTGAACAAGTAATCATTCACACAGTGAAGATCGTGGTCGCCTACAAAGTAATTATACAAGCACATAAGTAAATATAGAAGCATTCAATTTTATTATTATTAGATTGTTTTTAATATTATTATATAAAAATAATTTTTATTGATTTTTTTCCCTTTCTAGCTATTGCATCGTTCTATTAGTTCTTTAATTCGTATTTTTGTCAGTATTTTGATTTGTTTCTGTCCTAGTCTGGCTCATCAGTCAATTATGAAACACTTAGAACTGCGCTAATCTGAGTGAAAGTGACTAGCTCCAATAAACGCTGTTTTTAGAAGTGCTGCATGAACGTGAGAATGTGACTTGTATTGTAAAGTGCTTGGTTGGTCAATAACTCCGGAGAAGTGCTGTATATTTAGCGTCAGTTAAATCCCGTAGACATTGAATATCCTTTTTTCTTTGTATATTTTTGTTGCTGTTCGACTTTGTTCCGGAAGACAACTTTACACCTTCAAGTCCAAGATGCATTACTGTTATTATCATTACTTAACTGAAACTGTTTGTTTGTTATACGATTCTAAACTTTGAATAAAAGATTGTTACAGTTTTTTACACATTAGGATACACCATGGATTCACTAGTTACAAATACTGATCAAAGGACATCAATACAAAGACTTTCCCCACAATTTGAAGGCTTGTGTCAGCCTGTGCCCGAAGGTCAATGGTCAAGTAACCAATACCTGAGGTGCCTTCAAAATCAGAGTCAACGAAAGAGATGTTAACTTTTTCAATAATAGTGGAATAGTCATCACCTGCGATAGGATTCCCATGCAGACAGATGATGCTGGCGGACAGGAGCAGAACCACGTTCAGCCGAATCAGCCTCAGTCTCAATGCCGAGCTCCGATCCATCACGTCACCTCGGCCCTGACACGTCTGAACTGAGTCACTCTGTCAGGACGCTCTGGTAAAAACCTGTGTTTAATGACGACTGAGAGACGCAGAGGGTTTTTTTTTCAGTTGTTTTTTTTTACACTGATAGCTATCACTCACATGGTGGTGATAGAGGATGTGCTTTTTTAAGAGCAGTTGGGGTTGAGGCTGCATTTTGACAAAGGTAGTCTCACAGAACAACAGTCTCAAACAGTCTGAACACTGAGTTTGGTGTCTTTTTATAAACCCTGGTTAAGCCATAGAACACTTTCACCAGTAGCTGACCCTGTTTTAAACACCAATTGCGATACATCTGAAATGTTGCGAGTCTGTAGATGCGTTATAATAAAACTGAGGTGCATGCAAATTCATTTACCAAACTTGTTTTTACCAAACAGGCACAAAGCTGGAAGACATTCATATCAGCACTATTGTGGGATTTATTTTGATTGGTTGGTAAGCAACTAAAACAAGTGCAAATACACATGCAACAGTGAATGACAGGTTGTCATGGAAACTCTGCTCCTGCTATGCGCCCTCAGCTAAAATAAATCTGCAGTTAAGGTCTATTCTATTTATTATATGTCTGCTAAATGTCAAAATAATTTGAAATTCATAAGCAACAATTGCACTCAAGAGTCCAAAACATCACACAGTTGTTGACTACCACAAAAAGGTTTTTAAGAATAAAGATTTTGCTTCACCAGTCCAAGATTCCTCTTTGAATTAAATTGAGTACGATTTACATACTTTTAGTAAGTAGGCATGTTCATGTCTTTATGGCTCTTCAAGGGATTTCAATGTTGTCTAATTTGTCTAAAAAGTACACGGGTGAGAAACCTGAAACCAGAATACACTCCTCACTGTGCAGCCGACAGGTGGGTTGAGCAATGTGTTGTGTTCCAACCTGAGAGTGCTACAGAGATTCTGTCCTAAGATAAGGGTTTGAAAGTGAAGTCAATGCCTTCCTTTGAGGTTAGTGATTTTCGTTGATTGAGAGATTGTAAACCCACCAATGTGCACATACACACTGATGTTCGATCAGTGCATGGAGTCATGCAGCGACAGATAAAGAGGAAGTTGACGCCGTGCCAGTTTGTTGTTGCTCAGGCTTTTTGCAGTATTTTTAGGACAAAACACAAATTGTATTTAAATCCAATTTTCAAGACTGTTCACTTGCTGTTCAAGGGCGCAATGCATTACCTTTCCTCACTTGTGCAGTGTGTACCTGTGAGGCCGCGCAAAGAAACATAGAAGAAGGAAGTAAACGCAGCATAGGAACATGCAGGTGGTCCTGTCAATGTGATAATAGAGGTTTCAGTGGGTTTTTGCGATCCAAAATATCTGTGCACCCTGAGGCCTATTTTCATGAGTTGTAACAGAGCCCCACTCAGTGAGAAACAGAGTGAGCTTGTGGTGAAAAAGTGAGTGAGATGAGCTGGTGAAGAATTTGACAAGTTTCTATATTGTGCAAGAGCAAACATCCTGATGCGGCTGGCAGCTTTATCTGCATCTGATACAAGTGAACACCTAAAGATATAGGAAACAGCGAGATAGGTTACTTAAGGTTTCAAGTAGTGAAGAAATCTGATGAAGATTGCAGCCGCATGAATTTGTATTTTTCATACGATTTGAAAAAATGAGATTCAGATTTGACAATTAAACAGACATGAGAGAAAACATTCGTATATAGAAATCCAATAAGTTGAGCAGAGGAACACACAGAAGTGAGCCACCTTTGTGTTTTTACAGAAAGAACAACTCACAGACAAAACTTGTATCATTATCATTTAATATTTCACTGGTAGTGTTGACACAGTTGTCCTCAGTATTTTATTGCACGACTCCTTTACGCAAATATAAAAAAGACCGTTAAATTCACTTGTTCTAACTTACTCCACTTCAATATAAAGTGAATGGTTAAATAATTTCGGTTCTCCTCAGAAATCCAAGTCTATACATTTATTTTGCACAGGGTTGACACGTGAAATGTGATCCCGCGGGAAAACGATGGGTAAAGTTTGAGTGTAGAACTCTTCGTAGATGGAGAATGTAGTTGAGCAGTTGAGGCACACACCAGTGCCGGTCACTCACAGGCCAGTTTGCCATCGAACGACGACAGGGTGATGGCAAAGGCCTGCAGGGCACACACAGGGAAACTGTAGTCCATGGAGAAGACGTCCTCGGCCACACGGCCAAACTGCATCACAATGTAATCGTCTGGGAGAGATAGTAGAGGGAAGAGAGAGAGGAGAAGGAGAACAAAGACAGCAGTTCATCATCTGGTTGTTCCGAGGAGAGAGAGAGAGAGAGAGCGTAGAAGTCAGTCTCATCGCTTACCGTTGTCAGGGTGGATGATCTGGAAGTTTTTCACTGAGGCCTGGGTGACGCGCCCATGGAAGTTGAGCACGTACGACTGAGTCTCCTCTTTCCAGCTCGGGGATTTGTTCACCATCGTGACCAGTTTGTCCGTGTTGCCGTTCGAGTGGCAGCCCAGTAGAGTTTCGAGCTCCTGAGAACAAAAAAAAGATCTATATCAAACTTTCATCACAGGTATTTAAAAGTTTAGTGTCTTTTTTAAAATGATCGTACATTCTTTGGACAGACGGACACTCGTTCATCATTTCCCAGCATGCCGGGGATGACCACTGTCATTTTCCTTGGACCCTTGAAACCCAGCACATTCGTCTCCTGGAACGTGATAAACAAAGTGTGTTAAACTATTTTGGATATGACATTGGGACCTAACCATGGGATGTACATTTGGACTCACATAGCAAATTGCTGCCAGCTCTTGCCGCACTGATTCACTCTCTTTAATAAAAGGCTTTTTCTCTGGGTTTTCTCCTCCGTCATAGACTGTGAACTTTGTACCCAGGACATTGGACCTGTAGACAGATTGATCTTATTAGTTCTTGTGGGCTTGGGGTTAGGGTTCGGGTTAAAGATACATGATGCTGGGGGGAAAGCTGGAAACGTCTCTACTTTGCCGAAAATTAAAGATAAGAAGCTGTGGGTTGTATTTATTTCTTGGCCAATCATTGCTGCCCATATGAGCCTTTCATAGACATATCAGTATCTGTGTTTGTATGATGTCTGATATGAAAACCTTTACATTACAGAATAAGCAAAGCATGTAAAGATGTTCTGAATTCAAATTTTAAATTGGGTTGTGTTTGTGTTTTCTTTTCAGTCATAATTATTTATGATAAAGTAAGATCTATAAAATAATAAACCTCAATTAGATTTATTTTTTAAAAGAGGCAGATAATCAATGCCAAATTTAGCATCGGCCAAACTCTCGGTGTTGGATTTTCTTTTACATAATATAATAACACCTAAAGTCTTAATATAAAAATTTCCAAAATCTTAATATCTTCATTCTTTACATATGCTTTACTTCAGCATGAATTTCATACCAGAATGAAACGTTTTGTGTATGATGAGGAATTGTGGTTCCAAATGTTAAAATTGAAAAGTTAGGGCTCAGGGTCTTGGTTGTGTTTACTCAGATACAAGGGGAACAGAACCTTTAGGCTTGTTGAGGGTGTATTTTTAATTCTGTCACAGATGCCACAAAGGGAGGCCATGTAATCTTTATTCCGCTTTGTCAAAATAGTGTTTGAGATTGAACCAGGAACAAATCAGCATCGCAAACTGATTATTTTCACATGGTAGAAATAAAATGATCATACCTTAGTTTTCCTATGTAGCAGTTTGTGTCTCTGGACAGATTTGTTGGATCCGTGGAAATGAGGTAGTTGGATGTTTTACACTTCTTCCGTTTTCTACCCGCCATTAGAAAAACCTTGGAGGTGGCAGCAGAGGGAAAAAGAAATTGTGCAAAAAGAAGAAGGGAAGTTTGATAGAGAAATGAAAGGAAGCTCATATTATCAGAGCTCAGATCTACATGCTCAATGATTTGGTTCGGATTGTGTGAGCGCACTAACCCTCTTTCCATCCTCCTTCTCCATGTGGAGGTAGTACGTCGGGAAAATGTTCTTCTCCATACCTCTCCTGTCCCTGGTGACCCTGCACTGGATGGTTACGTCTCTGGGAGCAGGACGCAAAGCAAACTTCTCCAGATCCTCCACTGACATTGGAGAGGTGGACTGAAATGACAAAAAGTAACAATGACCTCACAAAACATCCACAATATAATACTTCCAAAAAATTCTCCCAAACAACGACTCACTCTTTCATTCGATTCGCTGCCTGAAGATGAGCTACCCCTGTAGTTGGAGTTCAGCGACGCCAGACTCGGCGTAGTTTTCTCCGTTTCCTTTGTCTTTTTTTCCTTTTTCTCCTTTTTCTCCTTTTTCTCCCATTTCTCCTTTTTCTCCTTTTTCTCCTTTTCCTGGACTTCGTCGTCTCTCCTCTCGTCACTTATTTGGCACCTGGCTGTGGAGTTCAAACATGCAGTGATGTTCTTTACCACGACTTTACTGTTCAGTTGATCATAAGAACAATGGGGCCGCACTCACATGTGTCCAGTTGTTTTTTCCTCTTGGACGACTGAGGGACCGGCCTGTTTGACCTGTCGTCCTCTTCATCGTCACTTTCATCACATTTCTTCTTCTTCGGCTTTGCCTCCTCCACCACGGGCTCTGCCTCTTGAGTCGAGGCCTCCTGCAAATGTGTCTCTGCAAAAGACAGTTGATCTTAATGCAGAGCCTTCAATGAGTGAAAATAAGTGTTTCCTCTTTAAGAACCTTGACATTGTTGATATCTTAATGATAAATTCACAAACACTGATGTTACTTTTTGGTTCTTTGCTCGTCTTGTTTGTCTTCTGCGAGTCTTCAGATTCTTTCACTTTGTCCTTCGTCTTTGTTTTTCTCTCTTTTTTCTCCATGTCTTTGTCCTTTTCTTTCTCCTTCGCATCGTTCGGTTCCACCTCTGAAAATAGCAATAATTTACAGATCAATCATTGAGTAATTAATGTAAATTCCAGACCGTCTAAGCGCCAAAGTTAACACGTACCTGTAGTTCGTTTTGCTTTTTCTTTTTTGACATCTTTTTTCTTTGTCTTTTTCCCCACCGCCTGGGCGTCGCTCTCCACCTCACACTTCGCCTCAGGTTCTGTGTCGGTTTCCAAGTTAATTTCTTGCGGAGTAGCCGTCATCTCTGAAGGCGTTTCCTCTAAAGTCTCACTGGCTGTCAAGTTGCATTCACCCAACGTGATCACATCCATTGGGTTATCATGGCTGTGCTCAACTTGATCTCCAGGATAAAAAGAAAGAAAGAAAAAGCACTTTAATATTAATAAAGAAAGTGAATATTACTGAGCGGTAATTTATAAAAAATGCCTGATATGGATATGCTAGATAGAATAATAAATTATTCTAATACCAACCATTCAGGGAAGCGCTGCTCAGGGATTGGCTGATCAACAGAGGGGTTTCATCAGATTTGGAGGCTTTGAGCTTCAGGTTCTTTTTGCGAGTGTCCCAGTTGGCGGTCACCATTTGGGAGTCCGCCCTCTTCTTTTGCTGCTTTTTGATCAGAAGGGTTCGCTGTTGCGGAATGAAGATTAGATTTAATTCGAACTCTTGTCTCCACACGAGGATACATTTTATTTTTCTCTGAACAAACTTTAATTTCAGAAAAGACAATGTACAGATAAACTGCAAGTGAGTGCTCTTTCCTCTTTAAGGGCACATTTCAGTGCAGTTTTTCTCATACTTGTTTAAAGTGTCGGGTATAACCTCTAGAAACATTCATTGCATTTGAAGATACTGCCAAGGCCTATCAGTCCCCACATTTAAATTCACTAGATCTGGAGTAATTTTTTGTTGTATATGCACACACTCATATCAGTCTCTTAAACATGGCGGATTTCTTTCATCGAGATCTGTGTATTATGTCTGAGAAATATTGAATACGACTCTCTCACGATGCAAAAGAAAGGGGGGAAATAATTCCTGGATCCACCCCTGATCCAGATCCACACCATAATTTAAAGGTATTTTCCTGACCACTTCCTTCCACCCAGTTTCACAGTTATCTGACCAGGAGCTGTTGCAATAAACTGACATAATGACAACATTACTTCCTTGACGAAGGTGATAACATATATTGAGGTGATTTCTACAATATCAAATAGCTAATTTAACTTTACTCCACAACTTTAAAATAAACAACTGGTGTAAGGTATTATTACGGCACTCTAAAGGATATAAGCCAGTAGCTGGCATACGGAGGAGTATAGTAGCTCTACACAGCAGGTGGTTCCGACACAAGCAGCCATGATGTCATGGGACTAAATGAAGCTCTATGTATTTGCAAAGCTCTGCCTCTATTTAAACTCCTTCAAACTGCTCCAACTCCAGCCTTTGCTCCACTATGAACTATAATTATCATGTCACATATGTTAATGATACAGAGAAACTATACAGAATCAACTTTATTTGAGCTAAAGTTATTTAAAATGCATTAGAAATATGGCACCGATTTGAAATACTCAAAAACACACATGCTGAAATTTATTTCAGATTAATTCATACAGTTTTATCAAGCTAGTATCAAGCCAGTCAAAATTAAATAAAAACAATAAGCAAGACATTTATATATATTGTATTTTCTGTAAGGACTTCGCACAATCGGTTGTAGGCTACATTTGTTTGCTCAGCTCAGCTGTAAAGTCTGTGTATAAATGTGTTGCTTGTTCTCCTTTTACATCTGATCTAATAATGATTAATCTCATTAATGGAAAAACACCATGTTCATAAATTCAATTCAGTGGCAGGAAACTTCAGCATGCGCTATTATATGTAAACGACGTCAGAGTGTCTTGTTTTTTTACCTGGTTCTCCAGCTTCTGTTGTCGTATATCTGGCTCCTCCATGTCTGAGCAAAGATAATCAGGGTTATCAATAAGCAATCAGGAAAAAAAATATATATAATATAACAACAGACTTAACCCAGAACCAAAGGTCAGTGTCTATAAGAAAGAAAAGCACGCAGAGTAATTAATTGGCAGCAGTGTGACAGTGGCAGCCTGCTCCATCTGACACTCTGCTCACCTGCATGTGGCAGAAGGCAAAGTGGATTAAAAGGGGATAAAGTTCTTAAACTGCAGCGCACAGCTCAGTCGGTCGTCTCAGCCTCCCTGTGGCGGCAGTGCGGAGATGCTGAGGCCTCGGTGCGTTCAGATGAAACGCTCTGTGTTTCTGTCCCCTGACGCTCTGTCGGCAGCCAGTTTGCAACCAAACACGGGCTCTGCAGTGGCAGCACATTTCTGCAAAGCTCCACAGAGTCGTCCAGTGTGTGTCAGTGGTCACACAACACGTCAACCAGAGAAGCCTTTCAAATCTCCAACAGCTCCGTTGGCTAATACCAGGGCACTCAAACGGCTTCATCTCGTCGCTATGGATACAGCGACCATCTGCTGTCATGACAACCATTTTTTCAAGTAGACTGAAGACCTATTAACTGTCATCGTTGGATAGTCTTTTTGCGTAAGAACAGATTCATAAACTGATTTTCATATAATTGTGTCATTACCTCTTATCATTGAAATGAATAGAAGATATGTGTTTTATTTCAGTTTTCTTACTTATTATTCTATATGTATTACATCATACTTCTGTTCACTGTTTGCTATCTTTGTACACTTCAATAAAGATGTTAAGAAAAGATTTTAACACCTGTACTTACCCCACTATCTCATTTTAGAATAAAAACTATTTCTCATGTTCCTAATAATACTTCACAGCTTGTACTTTTATACTGCTTTAATGCTTTCTTTACCTTACATACAACTGATACTACTGATTATTGACAACTGTGTGACGTCTTGTTGCTTTAGTAGCCATGTTTTTACTTGTTTGTACTTTTATTCCTGAAAATATCAATAAAGGTTTAGTCTTTCAATGGGTTAAATGTTTTTCTGAGGTTTCCTTGAAGATTGTCCACAGAAAGACACCGTTTATATGATTAATGATTATTTACTAATGTATGTTATTATATGATCTGGAAGAATTGCATATTTATACCTGTTCATTCATGTAAATCAGGAAACCGTTTGTATCATTGAGTTGATTTGGGTTGGGTTGATTTGATTCGATATGAAATAAAGCAAAAAGTAAACAGCTTGTAATAAATTGCATATTTTTACATGAATACTGTAGACTGTATTTTTTACTTGTATTTATCCTCTTGCATCAACATGTATCTTTATTTTCTTTTTGTGTATTTTAAAAATTATTTTTATTTTCAGTTTTGAACTCGCTTTTGTACATTATTTATGTTGTTAACTATCTGCTCTCGTGAAAAATAAAGATTTAGAAGGAAACAAAATAACACAGTCCATGGCTAGCGTTGCTAGGATACAGGTCAAACCGGAAATGGCTCGGCTTAACTGACATTTATTTGCTCGATGAGAGTGTGTACATACTTTAAACAATTTTACGCTGTAGACAGTTGGTCGCTTTATCTTTTTTAAGTATAAAACTATATTTCGACATGTGTGTTTATTTATGAGAGAACTACTCTTTTTTTACTGCGTTTTTAGAGAGACAACAAACTCTAATCGTGGCAGCGGCAGCTCGTAGAGGCACTTTCGGTGGCACCAGAAGCTGCCACTGAATTGTAAAGGCAGCTGCAGCGATTTCAGGGCAACTCCCGCTGTGTGTGACTTATGCTCTGGGATTCATTGGTAGTTTATGAATGTTTATCAGCTTGTTACTGTTCTGTGCACCAAGAATAATTGATATGTATTGTATTGTGAAACATGCTCGTTTATGTGGCTGATTTATTTGTCATATTTGTACGAATTCTGCTGAAATTCTGTTGATCCTTTCCTATGTTTTGTGTCATTGAACTGAGCTTGAAATCCCACTGCTGCCTTCACATCTGTTTTCTTCTGTTCTTCTTTCAGTGCTTGAATGTGCTGTATTTAATTCGGCCAGAAAATATGAATACATTTATTCAGCCTAGAGAGAATACATGTAAATGCAGAGTGTGCCTGGTCTTACCGTTTGAACTTTGTAACTTTGTGGTATTTCCATCTACTTTGGTACAGTTGAAGTCAATCAATTGCTACATGAGCAGTGGCATCTCTGTGCATCATTACTATCATGGACTTATTCACCATCTCATGTAGAATTTCAGGCAAGGGTACAAATGTAAATCTTTCTTTTGGTTTATCACAGTTTACTCAGGCACAGTATCAGTTCCAGTGTAACTGATACTGGGAATACAGTCTTTGGGTTTGATCTAATAAACTTTCATAAACCAGTATATAACTCATTGAAAAAAATCCCAGCCAGCTGTACTTGATCTCAGAAAGTTGGGTAACAAAGGATGCGGCCTTTAAACAGTGTGGCAACAAAGGAAGCTGCCTCCAAACATTGTGGCATCAAAGACAGCTTGTCAGTGGCAGTTTCTATTGCCACCGGAAGAGCCAGTATGAGCTACTGCTGCCACGATTTGAGGTTTATCACGGAATCCCGCTGCAGAAAATATGGACGTGACAATAAAGGTAAACATTTGCCATATTCTTCGTTTGCTGGATTCAACTATTTTCTAAGTATTGCCTTGAAAAGATTCACATATAAAATGAGTGATATTCAATTTTCTAGGTCCCACCGCCTCTCAAAGCCAAAGTGATGCTATGGTGAGTATCTGCAGGGGAGATGTTTATTTGGGTTGTTTGCCATGACAACGTGTTGTGTAACAATGACTCCACTTCCCGATGTCCTCAGGACGGATGCAAGCTTCCAGGACATGGAGGAGATCGACAGCACGCAGTCTGTTCCTGATCTCGAAAGGTTTACTTCCCCCGCCAGGAAAAACACATTATTTCGGACTTTATTTGTTATTTGACACATTTCTTCTCCCTCTCAGAGTTGTAGGCAGTGTGTTTGGAGTTGACCTCGCTGAACCCAAGAGAGCAGTTATGCTGGAGCTGTACGTGCAGACTGTGATCTTTTGCAGAAAGTTCATCTTCAACAAGGAGCAAACTTCTGCTCTGTTGTCCATCATCAAGTCCATCCATGAGGCTAACATCGGTAATAAAGTTAGATAATTACCAGTGCCCTGTGGTAGTGGAGATGGTGGAATAAACTGTTGTCTATATGGAGATTTAATACACTTTCAGGTCTATCAATTAAAAGTGTTTAATTTGATAGATTTTATTGAGCAGCTGCATGAGATGAGAAAATGAGCAAAGTGATGAAGGAACATCAGTGATTTCTGCCCGTTAGTTGGGTCACACATTGTCTAACTTTAGGTCGTGCATTGCCAACACTTTGAGTACAAAAACAATCTATTTTGGTGGCGGTGAGCACTTCTGTTCATCTTATCTCTTCCTGTCCTTGGGCTTGAAGTGAAGTGCTGGGGCTCGTGTCATGCAAAAGATTGTAAAGAATACCTTATCAGATGGAGAGAAAAAAAACATTTACCATTTAAGACAAGGAATAAGAAAGAAATTATTAACATTTAGAATTTCTAATACACTGGAGGCTGAGTTCAGGTCTCCGACTTCAACCTCTGGATAAATATTAGGTATATTTGTTCTGGTAATTCATGGAAATGTTCTTTTGAACTTTTTTATGTTTGAAACTCCTTTCTTACAGAAACGCCACACAACAACATGGAGCAGTGTTTCGATTACTGCAAGGAGCTTCTGCTCTGTCACTCTGTCAGGGTGAGTAAATTACAAATCTTCTCCACAATCTTACACTCATTTGAACAGCCACAGATTTCCATGATTGTAAAGTTACTGCTTTCCATCTTCACATCTCTGTCTTTGCACACTTCCAGCGACCCCCCTTTAGTATCAACCTCTTCAGCCCTAAGGAGGCCGACTTTATCCTGAACTACATCTACAACAGCTACATGAAACACTTCAAACTCTACAAATATATCTTCACTCGACAGGCAAGATACCAAATATTTGTTATTCAACACACATTGTTTACAACAACTTGTGTTGGAATCATGTTGTTTTTCCCCTCAGATTAAACTGGATTTGTCAATGACTTACGCTGATATCCCTGATGTGGATTCTTCTGCTGGAGGTAAGGATGCTAGTTTTTGTACAATCAAAGTTCTCAAAATAATATTGACATTATGACATATATACTTTACTTCAGCTGCAAGTTTTTTTAAACAGAGAATAAAATATTCGGGACTTTCGAAGGTCTTGTGACCAGATATACTAACTCTTTAATATGTTCTTTTTGTTTTAAAAAATGTGATAGAAGGAGCAGAAGATGCACTGATGACAGAGGATTCCACTGACACACGGGACACATCCCTCACAGCGGAAGAGAAAAGCTTCTTCGGTAGGTTTACAAATGATAGCAGGACTGAGTGCAAATGTGCAGCAATAACCTTTTCACAGTTAAATGCACCTCAAACTGTGTTTTATAACTGCTTCCTTTCCTCACACTCAGGTCACACATCGGACCTGAAGGCAAATGTAGAGACAGAAGTCAGAGATCAGATGCTGCTTGTGTCAGGACAACTTGACCAGAGAATGAATGAACTTGCAGATCAGAACAAAACGTTAGATTCTTCGCAGCCCAACCACAAGGCCAAAAAATGACACATGATAAAAGTAACAGCCTGCCGAACGAGATAATTCTGACTGTAATTTGTTTTATTCTCAATAAAACCCTTTATCTTCTTTTACAGTACAACATATTTTTGCATTTGTACAATAAATGTACATTTCTCAGGCAGGAATTTGCAGGTGAAGTTTCACTAAGCACACTGGGAAATGAAATAAGTAGGGAATGGTGTTTAAGGAGGGAAAAAACTTCACAGTTAGTTTAAGTGGGTTCCCTATTGAGGAATGACCGCATGCGTTATGGGTAAATGAGGCTCTACCAAAAAAACACTTCAGATACTGTACTTGAATGTTTCACACATGTCCACATAACACTGGAATATCTGTAAATCAGTTTCAATATGTTAATATAATCATCTACTTAATATTTAACCACAGTGCTTTTAGTCCATCTCAGCCACACAGTGCTTAAAAATGCATCCTGTCAGGTAAAACTCTAAATATACATATATTTTGTACCTACAGCTTATAATATGTGACGGGTTTTATCTAGTGATTGCCAACACTATGACCTGAAGAAGAGGTTCAGACAGCCACACACTTAGATCAAAAGGCAGATGAAGAGTATTAGGGTGTGCATGCTAATCAATTCAAACCCATTGTGCGCATTAAGGCAAACAAATGTCCCGGTCCCTGAATTTCTCATCATAAAATTAAACATGGTAAACTAGAGTAAGTAAAAAAGACACAAAAAAAACAGACGCCACAGGACATGCAAACGGTTGAATACAAATCAAGTTGGTTAGGAATCACGTTGACCTTTTCAAGTTTCAAAGTCCTCCAGGCCCAGCAGCATGATCTTAGCTGTGTTCTGAAAGAGGGCGGCTCTGTTCTGCTGCTCCCCTTTCTTCACCCAGTGGCCGTAGATACGGAAGGCGCAGCCATCGATGAGTTTGCGCACGCCGCGGAGGGAGTAAGGATCTCTGGCCAGCACCTCCCGGGTCAATGGGCGAGCTTTGCGGTAGCGGCTGTACATCCTGATGCAAGCCAGCACGCTGACTATCAACACCTGAGGAGGAAGGAAAAGAAAACCGATAAGAAAGTCGAGCATTGCCTGTTTCTGCCTCTCATCATATTGCTTTACGGACATTTGTCTTTCAAGGCTTTTTGTTTAAAATAATCAAAATGTACTAGTCAGGTGAGCACTGAGACTCACCCGAAACGTCTTTCTGGGGCTGAAGTGTCGCACGTCCTCCTTCTGGTACAGTCTAAAGAAGGGATGAGCTAATGCTTGTTCAGCAGTGAGACGGACAGCTGGGTCCACCACCAGCAGCCTGGATATCTGAGTGTCACAAGCAAAAATAAACTGATTATACTAATACAGATATTATAATATACCGTGTTTTAGCACAGAAATACCAGCAGCATTTGAACATTAGGACTTATGTAGCGTAAGGTAATTAATGAGATATTAAAGGCCACTGCTTGGAATAAATGGATATATTTATTCAAGCTTCTGCAGTCGGCCATCATTATCCGCTTACCAGATCTTTCACTGTGTCCGACCTGTCGTCCCATTCTGGGGAGCTGAACTGGTAGCGACCCTCCATGATCATCCTCAGCATCAGCATCTGTTTGCGATGCCAGAACGGCGGTGAGCCGGCCAGTAAAGTGAACAGGATGACGCCACAGGCCCAGCTTACCAACACACACAAGTGAGCAGGAATGAGATCACACCCAGCGTCATGCATCGTAATTGTACAGAGATTGATGTTGCGTCATTGACCAAAGAAAAGACTCACAGATCCACCTCCTGGCCGTAGCCCGGGTGCATTTCATCCATGGAACATTTGAGTATTTCAGGGGCCAAATAACCAGGCGTCCCACAAAGCTCTAATTAGAAGAAAAGTCAACAAAATAGGATTTTCAACCTCTGTCAGTAAGAAATAACAACTATATGATTCACTCAACTGACGATATAAATGTTCTCACAGTGATCTACAGTCACACAATATCACCTCGGAGTTTCTCTCCAGGCTGTAGCTGCACTGAGAAACCAAAGTCGGACAGCTTGATGTGTCCCTGATCGTCCAGGAGAATGTTCTCAGGTTTCAGGTCCCGATGGACGATGTGGAGGGAGTGGAGGTACTGCACCGCTTCCAGCAGAGCTCGCACCATACTCCTACAGTCGAGCAAAAAGAAAACCCCATTCATCAAACTGTAAAATACTCAGTGGGAAAGACAGTAAAGTAAAAATCACTACATTGCTACAAAAACAACATAATAAAACACAGAACTGTGTCAAAACCATGACAAATTCACTTAGCTGACGAAGTGTGTTGATGTTGGAGCTCACCTGGTTTCCTTCTCGCTCAGAGTAACTTTTTCTGTGAGGTAGTCAAACAGCTCTCCTCGCCTCATGCTGAAAAGGAAAACAAGGATCTTATCTGAGAGTGATTTCATGAAAGTTAAAATCTATATTTTAAGGAGGATCAGAAACAAGGACACTTTTGCTATTTGATTTCATACTCACAGGTCAAACACCAGAAATATGAAGGTTGTGGACTCATAGGAATCGATGAGAGTAACTAAAGGGAACCAGAGACACATAGAATAGTTTAAACACCATCAAACACTCAGGAGAAGAGCCTGTTAAGTGTGCTGCAGTCCGAAAGAGCAGAATTCCAACATACTGATGGACGAGTGTCCCTTCACCATGTCGAGGACTTGGATCTCTTTCAGGGTGGAGCTTTTCACCTCCTCCAGCTGCTGGGCCGTCATCTTCTCCGCCGTGATCTCAATGATCTTCACCGCCAGCTCCTGAGTCGTGTGTCTGTGCACACACCTGCGCACCACGCTGCTCACACCCCTGAGTCACCATTCCACATAGAACACATAGGTTACAGGTTTGATTTGTATTCATCCAATTCTCTTAATTAAAAACAAAAACATCACAAAACTGCAACTTGTTTTCTCTTTCTCTGAGTGTCACAGAAAAACTGATCCCCAGCAGGCTTGTCTACTGAAGAGCTCTATTTTCTGGTCTTTCCGAAATGTAATTATACAGCTGCAGCCAATTCTGCCGCCACATCACTCACACCCCAGATCACATCAGTCCTGGTCTAAAGTCCTTACACTGGTTGCCTGTCAGCTTCCATGTCGATTGTAAGATGATTTTACTCGTTTTAAAGCACTTTGTGTTCGTGCAACAAAGTGTATGAACCAGTACGGCCTCTCAGGTCTACTGTTACTGACCAAGTTAGCTGCTCCAAAGTGTAAGAGAAGAACCTAGGGTGAGGAACACTCAAGAGGACCTGAGGGCAGCTGGAAGTGTTGAAATGTTTATCAGTATTTGTTATTATTTTTAGCTCAGCTGTTGATTAAGTGTGGTTTTTGGACATGATCATTTGAAATGTTATTCTATTACATCTGTCTGTTGATATTAACAAGATGTGTTTTTTTTATCCTACTTAATTGACTTGTATGTATTGTGTGTATTGTCCACTTTTGAAATCCGTTTAATGGAACCTTCTTAGTGGTTTGGTCTGTTCTCTGCTCATCACTTTGAATCTGCACTCACTGGTATGGGAGTTGCTTCACACATGGAAGTTTGATGGATTTGATGGACTCACCTGCCAATCACTTCTTTGGGGTCGTACTTCTGGTAAAACTCCTTCGCTCCCACCCAGTCTGGTAACTCATCTCCAACCAGTATGTCTTTAGTCATGGTGACAGCTTATGAATCTAAAACAACAACAACTACACACTGTCAGTCACGTGTCTTTGATGTGTAGCAGGAACTACCGAGCTCCCTCATGTTTCGGGTGATATGAACTTTGGCAGGACACTGTTGTGATTTGCTTTATGAACTAAACATGCATCCACAAACAACACACGTTCCCTTGGTCCATCGTGACCGGGAGCTAGCGCAGCGTCTGTAGCTTGTAACAGCAGCGGGTTCACTGACCCGACCGGAAGCTACTCACCGTGTGCAAGCTAAAACGACCAGAAGAGGAAGATGCCGGATAAGAGATCAGATCACAAGCGCCATTTCCGTTCTGGGCCACTATCGTGAAGCCATGACTGTGAATCAGCGGCGCCCGGACCACAGTTTGCCGCCTTCGGTGCTAGTGTCACTTAGCTAGCGCCTGTTTACATTCTGCTCACTCGACACAGCTCGTTGGTGCAGGATGCTGCAGTACTGCCCCCCTGAGGCCGGAGGGGCGGTTGCAGGATGATGATTTATTTGTTTGTTTTGTATTTCTCACGACGTTAAAAGGTTATTTAACATGCCGCCAAATTCACAGCATCACACTATACAAATCGTGACTCTCACTTTATCAATTTATATTATTTCTTGATGTGTAAAAAAGAAATACGGAAGTTCATTGTCATCACTTCCTGTAGCTTCCCCAGCTACATTCTCCATCGTCCCTTGAGCAGGTTTGTACCGATGAATTAGGTCAGAAAACGATGTGTACTTTCTCGTGCATGTAGAGTTTACTCACAGAGTATCTTAGACACACGGGGGTGGTCACTGAATAAAAATACCCACCACTATTTATCAGATACGCTGGACAAAGAGCGACGCTTAGTCAGGAAGATCCCGGATAATCATCCGCTTAGCATTAGCATAGCTGGCGTTAGCAAGATTGCTAGTGCTCCGTAAATCGTAGCAGAAAAGCCAAAATAAATGTTTTGGTTGCTTTTCAGTCCGGGATAAACACGATGACCTTCCGCATACCCCCTTAGCATCACGTGTTTTCATATAAACACCAGACGATCAGTGTTTTCAGCCGGTTAATCTGTGGTCCTTGTAGCATGAGACTGTAGCCCTTTGCTAGCTGTCAACTAATGAATGAGTTCTCCATAGTGCTCCGCTGTACCAGCACAACGATCACACGTCGTGTTTGATCTCTTGCAGGGGAAGGAACTATGTCAGGTGTTGGGGGAGGAAAACGTCCCTCAGGGGGGGACAGCCCCCCTTGCCCACCTGAGAAGAAAAGCAAGAAGGAGGAGAAGACCACCACCACACTCATCGAGCCCATTCGAATAGCTGGGGTCTCTTCCACGGTCAGTCATATTCAATGTTTACTCCCTCAGGTCACACTGTCTTCCGTGTACTTCTGCTTCCACCAAGATGCTTTGCATACTTGCCCCTGGTTTAATTTTATGGTAAGCAATGTTCAGCATCTCTGACGTTTATTCTTGTTGTCTGTATTTGTTTCTTGCAGGAGGAAATGGACATGAAGGTGATCCAGTTCAAGAATAAAAAACTCTGTGAGCGACTGGAGCAGAGACAGACCATGGAGGACGAGCTACGAGAGAAAATTGAGAAGCTGGAGAAGAGACAAGCCACCGATGACACCACCCTGCTGATTGTCAACCGCTACTGGTCACAGGTGCTGTCTGCACTCAAGATTACACTGTTATAACACTATTAATCCCTCTCTGATGAGTTGTATACTAGTATTGTGCAGCACGAGTAAACATGTTCCATTACCCATTACTACCATTGTCAAATTAGCCCATTAGAAGGATTTTGCTCTGTGCAAAGTCAGTTTGTGGAAGTGCCACTGTCAGTGCAATGACAATTAAAAGACCTTCTAAATGCAGGACTAATTTTTTAGAATATGCTCATAATAAGGATTTCTCAAGAGAATACAGCAATCTTTCAACCCTTGTGTTTATAATTTGCAGTTGGAAGAGAATGTGCATGTTCTACGCAAACGTATCAAGCCGGATGCTCCAGTGGCGTCTACCCCGGCCCCGCCCTCTGCCCCTCTCCCTGATCCCACACCAATGGAGGAAGATGGCATCAATCTGGCTTCACCAACCTCAGCAGTTCCTCCACCTCCCCTTCCAGAAGTCCAGAATGAGGGCGAGCAGGCAGACAAACAGCAGGAAGAGGGTCCAGAAGAGCGTCAGCAGGAGAAGCAGCCTCCTCTTCCACCTGGGGGGTCAGACGAGTTGATGACAACAACAGAGCCGTCAAAGAACTCAACAAAAGGTAAGATAGAAAGTCTAAATTGCTGAGTGCTTTGATGAACTTCTATAATTTGTCCACATAATCTGTGATCTATCTATTTTATACATATTTTACATTATTAAGTTCTGTCCATGTATACACAGAGGATGTCATTGATCCAGCATTTTTCTTAGCAGGTCGTCATGTAATATTTGATATTAACAGACCGCATTGTTTTGTTTTTTTTGATTTATCAACATTTTAGTTTGATAGACCGTGATTGGCCGTGATTGAGTTTTGTTATATATGTAATCCTGCTTGTGCACAATTTTATTTTTGTTGGAAATGCGATGAAAATATGTGATGGAAATATCCAGCCTCTGCAGAAACACCTGAATCGTCTTCCTGGGGGGGAGGGGGGTGTCTGGGGTGTGTGACATCCTTAAAAATGCTCAGCCCTCAGACTGTTTTTTCCTGTAAATGTCTGTTAAGGGGATATACTGGTACAGATGAGGCCTTTGATTGTGTTTACTGTAGGGTTCGGTGTAATTAAGTTTTTATGGTGGAGACTCTCTCACTGGTGCTTAAGTTGAAGGTTGTCCATCCCGAACGCCCTTGGGTTGCTAGTCACAAAGTGCAAGGCCCAATTGGAAAGCCTGGTGTGTCCTCTGGAGTAGAGCTTCACTGATAATTTGGATGGGAGGGGCGTTTTTTAAAGCAGAGCTATAATCCCTAAAAAGCATCCAGATGTATCCTCATGTATTTTCCAGGTGTATCTTTAAAGAAATCAACTGTTATGGCTTCCTTGTATGTCTTGGCTCAATCTTCTGGCAAACAGCCTGTCAAATTTCCGGCTATTATAAAGCAAGGCTAACCTCACCGTAGCTGTATTTGTCTGATCCATCCATTGAGGTTTCCAATGAAGTTTCCAGGTTTTCATTATGCAGGCACAACTCTTTCCTTTTTCCTGGATACAAATTAAGGTTTAGTGACATTGATATTAACTGCTGTACTGATTTTAACCAAACCTCCCTTTATTTTCAGATGCCTCACCACCTCCTCCTCCACTAGGTGATAATGCCAAGGGTTTCCTGACCACGCTGGAGCACAGCAGCGAGGAAGAGCTCACCCTGCACCTCCAGGACCGCATGCAGTTCAGCAAGGAAGCGATTGCCTGCCTGGTCTGTGTCTTCGACAGGCTGCACAGTCGAATTGACAGTATGTGCAAGCAAGTCCAAGCTTCAGGTAACTGTTGCATTCTCTGAATAGATTTTTTCATTTATATTAAGCCAGTGTCAGACATTTTCCATCCTGCATGAGGAATAACTAATTACTTGCTGCTATTTGACTTAAATATGTCATAATGTAGTTGTTGTACGCTAATGTGTACAAGGTTTTCTTAACACCCATTCGCTCAGTTCTAAATGGAAATTGCTAACTTTATCTTTTTTTGCAGCATGTGAGGACAGTAGCCAGTCTGACATCATCAATGCTAGCCACACTCTGCTGGATGAGAACAGTCGACTGAGAGACCTGGCCACTCTCCTGCAGGGTCGTCACCACAAGATGTCTATGGAGGTACGATGTCCTCAGCATTGTTTGTGTCACTGTGTGTGGTGAATGCCAAATCTGTGGGTGTGAGTGTGTGACTCGGAGAAAGGATAGAGACTGTAGATTCATTTTAAGGTTGTATGTACATGGCCCCTGACTTTCTGCTATGCCTTTGTGTCTTGCAGTACAATGAGTTGGTGGACAAGGTGACCAGCTCCGAGACCAAGGTGTCTGAGATGGAGACGACAGTGGAGGACCTGCAGTGGGACATTGAGAAACTCCGCAACAGGGAACAAAAGCTCAACAAACACCTGGCAGAGGCCATGGAACAGGTGCAGTTATGGGATCTCTTGTCTGCTAAGTGTGAATCTTTGTGTCTGTGACCTTCTTTTGTCGGTTCTCTCTCTCGCATTTATGAGCTGACACTGATAAAGTCCTAACCATCAAAGCGGTCCAAGCCGGCAGCTCTTACGGATGCACATCCTGTTTTGGATGCATGCATTGATGCAATTGTACTGTTTGCATTTTTTATCTGAACATGAAAATAAGTCCAGAATATTTTCGTAGGATTTGTGTAGTTGTGCTGTGTGTTTTTGTTCTTCCGTCCTGCTTTCTTTTAAATTTTTCCTGATGTGTTCTGCTGTTTGTCTGCAGCTGAAGTCTGGATACAGCAGCACTGGTAGCTCAGGCGGGCTTCCTGGAGGTCAGATTACACTGAATATTCAGAAGGTGAGCATTCATGTTTTTTTGCACATCATTAAGTTCATATCTCAAACGCAAAGTATGGTTTTTGTGCCATGCAAATTTCTCCGATAACACATTGTCCTTGTTTCTCATCTTAGTTTGAGAGTCTCAATGCAGAGTTGGAGCACAACCAGGAGTTAGCAAACAGCCGCATGGCAGAGTTGGAGAAACTGCAGGCGGAGCTCCAGGAGGCTGTAAGAGAGAGCGAGAAGCTCAAGGTAAAGAAAGTGTGTAGATTGTAGGAAAAAACAGCTGAACCACACCAGTCACTAAAGAACCACATTTACCTGATACAAGTATTCTTCAGAAGTGAGAAACCTCACAATTTTATATTGTGATTTATATGATAAAAGCAGAGCTGTGGACTCAAGACACTGAGGCACAAGACCAATTCGGAAACAGTGTTTTTAATACAACTTTGTGTTTTTCAACTTTGGTGCAAATAGATACATAATTGGGATGAAATATGATTGTGTGTTAAAAAGATTATTTTTGGGGAAGATTTCCTTTTGCTTTGAATGTCATAGTGTGTTAGTGTAGCGTGTTTCCATTGTTCAACCTTAATCATCATCTTAATCCACTTACTGTTTTTGCAGATTGATTTGCGCAACATTCCAGAAGAGGTTGTGAAGGAGACTATAGAGTATAAATGTCTGCAGTCTCAGTTCTCCGTGCTGTACAATGAGTCGCTCGGGGTGAAAACCCAGCTGGATGAAGCCCGGGCGCTCCTGCTCACCGCGAAGAACGCCCACCTCCGACAGATCGAGCACATGGAGGTAACACAGAAAATAGATAACTGCTGACTTTACATTTCCTAGTATAGATTTTCAACTTTTACGTGTGTATTAATGGTGTTACTAGGCAACATGATCTGCAATGTCTTGTTGTTTTCAACTGTTCAGAGTGATGAGCTGTCCCTTCAAAAGAAGCTGCGGACTGAGGTGATCCAGCTGGAGGATACCTTGGCCCAGGTGCGCAAAGAGTATGAGATGCTGCGCATTGAGTTCGAGCAGAACCTGGCAGCCAACGAGCAAGCAGGTACTTTTGAACTTCAAGACTCAGTTACTTAATCAATCAAACTCTTATTTTTTATTTAAAGGGAGAAGAGGAAGACTTTTGTTAGTATGTGTTAAATGTACCATCTGTTAGTATTGTGGGAACAGTGCATACTTTTATATTTATCATGAAGTCTATCATGTGCATCATTGCATCATTTACAGCTCTGTATAATATTGAATGACTCATAACCAGACCTCATGTTGACTGTGTGTGTGTCTGTGTGTGTCTGTGCACTTTTGATCCTTTGCTGCTCTCAGGTCCAATCAACAGGGAGATGCGACACTTAATCAGCAGCCTTCAGAACCACAACCTCCAGTTGAAAGGGGACGTGCAGCGTTATAAGAGGAAGTTGCGGGAAACACAGATGGAGATCAATAAGGTAGATAATGTGATTCACAGTCTGGTCAAACAGTTTCAGTGTTTCGATGTGAATCAGCGGGATGTAAAAAGCTAAATCGAAACCTTGGTAGTGATACGTTTCCTCCAACTATTGTAATTCTTCATCATTGTCAAGTGAATAATGGCAATTGTGCTTCGTCGACAGTTGCGTTGTCAGAGCGGCGACACGGCGGTTCTGATTCTCGAGGAGACAACGAGTGACGGCGTCGACGTGAAGAAAGAGGACGATGAGGACCATGAGGAGGAGGAGGAGGAGAGGAGGAAGGAGCTCGAGCGACAGCGGGCCAGGGAGAGGGAGAGGGAGGCTGAGCGAGAACGAGAGCGGGAGCGTGAGAGAGAGAGACAGCGCAGCGACGAGCTGAAGAGAAAAGACTCAGACACACTGAAGATGCTCAGAATAGAACTCAAGTACATCCCCCTTCTATTTAACAACCCATTTGTGTTTCCAGTAATCGTCTTAGTCACACTTTGGTATACAAAAGTTTTGCATGATTAAATATTTGAGGAAAAATGATTATATTAATCGTTAAAAATACAAAATAAGCACTTAGTGCTTATAAGCACTATAGTTAGCAGGTGTTGAATGGGATCCTGGGCTCAGAAACACTAAATGAATCCCATTGATGTGATTGCTTATGTTAATGTATTACCTTTTTCTTTTTCTAACTCATCAGAAAAGCCCAAGAGTCCCAGAAAGAGATGAAGCTCTTGTTGGATATGTACAAGTCAGCTCCCAAGGAGCAGAGGGACAAAGTGCAGCTCATGGCAGCTGAACGCAAATCTAAAGCTGAGGTTTGTTCTTTGGCATCTTCTGTGTCTCTGTTCTATTTTCTCTTTGTTAGCCGGTAACCACAAAACACTTTACCCTTCCCTCTCCTGAACCATCCAGGTGGATGAGCTGAGGATGAGGGTACGAGAGCTGGAGGAGAGGGAAAGGAAGGAAAGCAAGAAGCTGGCCGATGAAGATGCCCTCAGGAAGATCCGGGTAGCAGAAGAGACCATTGAGCATCTGCAGAAGAAACTTGCCGCAACTAAGCAGGTAGCTATTTGTTCTGTTCTCTCAAACGAGCTGAGAGGCTGAACTGATCACATTTAAACCTCTTTCTAAACAAAAACTAGTGAGAAATTAGTCATTACTAATCAGACCTCTTTAGAAATCTGCTCAAGATTTGACTTGCACAATCCATCTGTGCAGAGAATGAGTGTAGTGTAGTGAGTCAAGCATTTGCCTAAGAAAGGGGTTTCCTGACCTTAGAAGACTAAAGAAGAACCGAATCTGAAGCTGTGGGCCTGTCATTTAAATCTTCACAGCTGGTTAACTTCATGCTAATCTCTTGTCAATGTCTGTTTTTGCTCTTAGTAATGTGTTAATGCAAATCTTTTGAAACCTTGTTTTGTATGGCATAATGAAGGCAGAGAATTCAATTAAAGAACCATCTATCTATTCAAGCATAGTAACCTGATTTTAAAAGAAGATGGTATTGTATAGACTATAACACACGGCCCCTACACACCATATGCTAGACTAATTTTCATAAGAATGTCTGCTTTCCTTCCAAGTTTCATTTTTCATCAACATGGTTGTGCTGTTATGTGTTCAACTTCTGGCACAGAAAAAACTTTAAGTGATTATTGCTGGCTTTATGGTAAACAGTCTAAGATATTACATATACAGCTTTAAAGATCATCTCAGTATTGTTGTTCCTTCCTTTAGCTAGTGAGATTATAGTCGCTATGAAAAATGTCTGTCGAGTGAATCTACACTGATACACTGATTTACTACAAGACAGAAGGAGGGAGTTGCTATGAATTGATCATGTTGACATTTAAGGGGGGAAATGTGTTACTCGATAACTATAAAAATGTTGTATGAGCTACTCTGACACATTCTAACTAGGACTGTGTTAAAATCCTGTCAGGTCCGAGCTCACTTGCTTGGCTGTGTCTTGATGCTCTCAGAGGGAATTTCATTAGTAAATCACAAAACTCAGGGACAGACTCCTGAGACTCTGAGATACGAAACATAAAACCATTATCTGACCAGGGTCAAATGTTGGTCAAGTAGTGTCATTGAGATGTCTAAACCTTGTTTATGTAGATGGTGGACACTCCCATGCTGGATAATGTAATACTCTTGTCTTGATAATGATCATCCAGCTGTTTCCCCTGGTGCCACCTTGAAAATGACCTGTCTTACGAGTTCTATTACTTAATATGAATCCATTTATCTTCACCCATGTCACCCAGTCTTTATCATTTACTCGTTTGGTTTAGTTTCCTCCGTGTGTGAACTCTTCTGCAAAGAAAATGACTGTTCATTAGCACATAAATGTAATACACTCGAAAGGTAGGCAATTACATAATAATGTAGTAGGAGTCAGATTTTATTTATAACTCGTTTAACTGTAGTTCCACGCCATTTTACGAGCAGAAAGTAGACAGCTGTTGAGACCTGACAGCCTGAAGCTGCTCATGCTTGGCAGGTCTCACAGAAAAGAGTTGATGGAACGAGAGACACAGTCTGAACTGATCATGATTAATTCAGCTTTTTACTTTTGCCTCCTGATCAGGGATTGGGTTTTATCTAATCCCAGCTTCCTGAATTCACCTTTGCAGGATGACCAATTTTCCCAAACTACCCAATAAACAACCAACCTGTGAGATCATGTGACTTTAAGTTTATGGGCCCCGGTTGGCTTGTTAGTGTGCAGTGAAACAGTCCAGTGAAGGTGTAAAACATTTAAATATGTCAGGTTATATGACGGTGTCGCATTCAAATTTAACAACTCTGCACATCTGCTACTCATCTTGTATCAAAAATGCAGCTTAGATTTAACACAGTTTTTGATTTGATCATATTCTTTGTTTTTGCCAATTATACGTTTTTTTTATTTTTTATGTGGAATCAGGTAAGAATTGTAGATGTTAGCAGTTCTTTTTAAAATCTATAAACATGAAGTTAATTGAGTGCATTTTTTGGTTTCATATACATGGTTTGTTTTAGTTGTTTTTAGTCGTGATTACAGAACATTATGTGAGAAAATGTTTAGCTCATTTGGAGACTCGCACTGTACTTGATATGAACGTCTACCATTGGTGGAGAAACCAGGCCCCATTTGTTCAGAGCCAGATACGGCCTCATCTGTTCACTGATACCTGTGCGTCTCTCGAGGAGGAGGAAGCCCTGCTGAGTGAGATGGACGTCACGGGCCAGGCCTTTGAGGACATGCAGGAGCAGAACAGCCGACTGCTGCAGCAGCTAAGGGAGAAGGACGATGCCAATTTCAAGCTGATGAGCGAGCGAATCAAATCGAACCAGATCTACAAGCTGCTGAAAGAGGAGAAAGAGGAGCTGGCGGACCAAGTCCTCAGATTCAAAACCCAGGTGAAGTGCAACTGCAGATTGGAGGCTCTCCCACAGTGTCGAGGAACTGAAATATTAACTTGCTGCTGCCTCTTGTCAGGTGGACGCTCAGCTGCTGGTTGTGCAGAAGCTAGAAGAGAAAGAGGGCGTCCTCCAGTGCACGCTGGCCGCTCTGGAAAAAGAGCTGGCTGTCCGGACGCAAGGACTCGAGCTCAACAAGAGGAAGGTGAGGAGAGAGATGCCGCTCATCATGCTTTTGGCTCTTACTCTGATTAGATTGCTGCCAGATGTCTGTGGTCCTAAATGTAAACATTAAAACACTGTAGGAGGATCTTGGTGATTGCACGTTCGTAAAACTATACTCGTTTCATTTGATTCTCTTGTATTTAGGTGCTTGTTAAGAGTTCTGACATCCGTGGTTGCCTGGGGTTTCTAGCACAAAACGTAGTAACGAGCTAAACTGTTAGCAATTAAACCCAGTGTCTGTCCTCATTCCCACACTGCCATGTGGTATAAGTGCCTACTCCCGTGACGTGTTTCTGGTCATCGCCAACATTGGCCAGGCTCTTGAATTATTATTTTTCCCACATTTAATCTTATTTTTAAAAGTAGAAACAACCTCCGCACTAAATTGAAAACATGACCGAAAAGACCCAAAAGCAGCTGTTCACTTGAACTGAAGCCAGCGGTGATGGAGCTCTACAAACGCATCGTGTGCTGTGGAAAATGGTTGTCAGAGCCGGAAAATGAACACAATGTGTAGTAAATATGAAAATTACAAAATCAGCAGTGTTGATGTTGAAGTTAGCACACAGCAGAATATCTACGAATGAAGCACAGGGAACAGATTCAGAATATCAAGTTGTTCACCGAGCTTGCTGAAGCCCCAGCACATTGCAGCTCAGGAATTTCACCATTAGATTAGATTTCTTTTTTGGTATTATTATTGAGTGTGTCCGGTTCCTTCCCTGCTGCAGGCGGTGGAGGCTGCCCAACTGGCAGAAGACCTGAAGGTGCAGCTGGAACACACGCAGGCCAAGCTGAAGGAGATCCATGTCTCTGTGGCAGAGAACCGCACGGCCCGGGAGAGGGAGAGCAGCAACCTGAAGCGAGCACAGGTATGTTGTAGTTCGGGAATGGAGGGGATATCACTCCCTACATTATGTCCAAGTTACTTGTGGAGTTCCGATGGGAGGAACACAAAAGGCTGCAGCTCTCATGACTCTTCCCCCGTCCGTGTCCTCCAGGAGGATCTGTCCCGGCTGAGGCGGAAGCTGGAGAAGCAGAAGAAGGTGGAGGTTTACTCTGACGCTGATGAGATCCTGCAGGAGGAGATCAACCAGTACAAGGTGAGAAGGAGAGACATTTGTTTTAAATAAACCTCTAGTTGGTGACAAGGGAGTTACAAAAAACACCAACACCTCCCTGGCACAATCCGACGCAGACAGAAATACAGCCTGGCGCAAATGTAATGTGGTAATACTGCAAATACTAAAGCTTTGTGATTTGTTCGATTGGCTGGCAGTGGCAGTTTCTCATTTGTGAGTATGAGCCAGAAAGTGAGCTCAAACCACTGTAAATGTTACGGCCACTCTGTGCATTTGGGGATACAAAGACTTGTTACACCCTCAAGTATTAGCCGCATTACCACAGAACAAGTGGAGGTAATAACGCTGCCGACAAGTCCGTATTTGGCCCATAAACTAGGTGTTTATGTGTCTCCAGGCCAAGCTGCGCTGCCCCTGCTGCAACACCCGAGACAAGGAGACGGTGCTCACCAAGTGTTTCCACGTCTTCTGCTACGAATGTCTGAAGATGCGTTACGACACCCGGCAGAGGAAGTGCCCCAAGTGCAACTGTGCCTTCGGAGCCAACGACTTTCACCGCATCTACATTACCTAATATCACGTGGAGACGGAGAGGAACAGCAGAGAGAGAAAGAAAAAAAACAACCAAAGGAGAGAAGAGAATAGAGACACAAGAACTGACGATTTATTCAAAGATGGGAGACGTTTTTTTAGGAGGGGGTGGGTGGGTGGGGGTGGGGGGGTGATTGAGATGAGTTTGTTTCCCTGTTTTAATCTCTCTTTGGAAAGACTTTTACTGCGTCATTACCAGTCGCTGATTCATGTGGTGACCAAACAGTGACACATCTTACTGAGAATTGTGCTCTAGCTAATAAACACAGTTGTTTGTGCAAACCGTGATGTTCTTACATGTCGAGCTGTTTTTCCCGTCTTTGCCGTTCTCGCCAAGTTAAACATCCTCTCCTCTAACGGACTGAGCCGACTTTTTAACCATTTCATTTTTTTTTTGTATGTATAGAGAGAACGTGAACTTGCAGTGCCACAGGGTCGATCTTCCTGACGTGTTTCCGTGAACGGGGTTTTTTATCCTGCTGCTTTTGGAACTCCTGTAAAAGCAGTGGAGCAGAAAAACAAACTTCAACATTCAAAAGAAGCCATCCTCCACTGACTCCAGGGTTGCGTGTGTGAACCTAAATATGTTTCTGATGTATGACGTGCAACCGGCAGATTTGTCTTACTTCCTCAGCTAGGCTATAGTATTAACAATGCCCGAGAGACATCAGCTAGTTTGGCATCCAGACAGCACATACAGGAGTGTTTGGATCACCTTGGGCAAGGTCCTCTGTGTGTGTTCATCTCGTTGCCATGGTTCCTGCTGGAGAGTTTTGACACAACATCTGCAGCTTATAGTGCCTCATTACTGATGAAATCACTCCAGTGGAAAGTCAGCTCATATGGGTGTCCTTAGTGGGCTGTGCTGCTCCAGGTCCTCGCAGGCTGCTCCGCTGAAAGCTTCGCTACGACAGCAGAGTACAAAAACATCTGCTTAACAACATGCTTCTTACCTAATTGAGCAAACGCAAGCCCCTTCCCCTCCGCTCTGATGATGTGATCTATTTACTGGGAGGTTGGTTTCGCGTCTGTTTGACGTTAGCGCTTGTGGGAAAGGCGGTTCACACCGTGTAGCGCACATAAAAAAAAGTTCCAGGCTGCGGAGAAAAAGCAAGGGGGCATTTGGTAACGGTTATGGAAGAGTCGCTGCAGGATCTGGCTTATGTTGGCAAAGATAAGAATCGTTTTACTGTTAATAATTCATGAGCATTGGTTGTTTACTCGTATGAATGTGCATAATAACCTGTCTAAAATAAATGAGTAGTTTCCACTTTGTTGCAACTGATCATTTTTCTGTGTGCCACTCGTGCTGTGTAGTGACTGATGGTCTTTATTAGTGTATGAGACAATGCTGTGTGACAGAGGCCAACCTGATAGGGCTGCAGGCAGGCGTCCACTGCTCTCTTTTTTTTTATTGCATACTTGTGCTGCAGCAGCGGGGCTACACCCAGCCCCAGACATCAATAACACCACCATGCGTCACGGACACTCGCTATTCACACGTCAAGCTCCGAAAGCAGCGGCCCGGGGACCCCTGGGGGTCTGTGGCCCGCTGCCAGGGGGGTCTGTAGATTGTTTCCAGATTCCTCCATTAAGGGTAAAAGCACTATTTTGCGTTGATGTGGTGCAAACGTTTTTTTTTAAAGCATGTCTAATGACTTTCGAGAGCTGTTTTCATACATGAACTCCAGAGAATGTCTGGATGATGGGATCTGGAGTTTGTCGTTCGTAAATGAAGAATGCAACTGGGAATTCTCCGGTCAGACGGGTTCACAGCAAAGACTTGTCCACATGGTTAAAGTGAGGCTCAACATACAGAGACGGGATATAACATTTTACTTCCACACCAGCCTCATCCCCAAAAAGCTCTCGGGACATCTTGACATATTCGTTGGTGTCTTCTGTCTTCTATGTGAGACACTGCTTTGTTGTCCCCAGATTTGCAAGTTCATTTTGTTTTTCATTCATTAGTTTAGCCTCTGCCAAGTGTTTGAAACGTCATGTTGCTCGCGGCGGACCCTGCGAAAAGAGGCGCATGAGAAAATGATCCCGCTGGCAGGAACAACTCGGAGGCTCTCACTCGGATACATGTGTTCTCACATGCAGCCCCTCTGGAGAATGTCAGGAGATTATCTGGAGGTTGGTGCTGAAAGAGGCTCAAGACATTTCTCTCTCACATAATTAAGAATCAAATTATTCCAAAGGAAGTACACGAGGGGGTCCTTGGAGCTTTTCCTGTCTTGTAGGGGGGTCCTTGGCTTAGAACAAAAAAGATGAGAAGTGAAGGACACCAGAGCTCTCCTTTTTGCAGGAGACGGTGTTGTAGAGAATAAACACACCGATTATGTGACTTTAACTCCGAGCAGACTTTCCCAAAGGCTTTAGAAGCCAGAAAGTTTTTCCTAGTGAGTGTCATCTGTTTCTGCCTCAGTTGCTGTTCCTCTCTCTCTCTCTCTCCCTCCCTCTCCCCCTGTGTGTGTGCATGGGACCAGACTCCTGCCAGGGCCTTGTGTTTTTTGGCACAGCAGAGGGGATGACGTCGACAGGCGTGGTAATAACAATGAGAACACTATTAAGTCCAGACTACACAGACTCTCTCGCTTCGTGGATGGAGGAAAAACTAAAAAAGGGCGTGGCTGTGAAAAATGTAATAATATGTGGTTTTTAAAGAATAAAAAAACACTTCATGTACCTGAGCTGGGTTGAAGAGAAACTTCTCCCCTGGAGCTGAAACACATGAAACCCGCATACTATGCTTGTGGAGTTTCCTGTGAGTGACCAGCACCGCCAGTACAGTACATAGGAAATGACTCATAGGAGTTGAACTGCGAGGCGTGGGTGTGTGCGCTATTAAAACAAGGAGCAGACTCCTGCGGGTGACTCACTCTGGTGCTCTCGCTTTTCCATGCTGAGTGAGAACCAGCACTGGACCCACTGCACTCATCACATGCACTTTTCGGGAACCGTGTAGCCGACGGAGAGCAGCGTCCCCCCCCACCACCCCCCCACGGACACACACACACCATGGCTCCCCAGGCTCTGCGCGCCCTCTGCGGACTCATCCTCGCGGCCGCGGCCAATCTCCACGTCGCGACCGCACAGAAAAGTGAGTAAAAACCGCTCTTATTCACACAACACGTGACTTTTAAATACAATTTGAGTTTCCTTTTTATTTTAACTGAGCCTAGGATCAACACTTTGAGGTGTTATCACGCTGTGGGGGGGTGTTTCTGCTGCTTTTCTGTCTGTTTTACGCGTAAAAGGCTGGCGCGTAAAACATGGATCGGGGGGCTGTGGTGGGGTCTGCCCGTGTAATGGAGTCAGATAGTAGGGCTCCGCTTACAGTGCCGCTTCCTTAACCAGCTGCGTTTCTCACCGGTTCCGCATTCCGATCGCCTGAATTCACCCCGTCCATCCATCCGTGCCCCCCGGGTGGGAGAGAGAGAGAGAGAGAGAGAGAGAGAGAGAGGGACCGGCCACATGGAGAGAGGGCGACCAGCCTCATGGGTCCCATTTTGCGCCGAGATCCATTTCCACTATCTCACAGTGATAAAAAAAAAAAAAAGGAATGAAAAAGGAAAAGAACAAGGAGGAGGCTTTGGACTTTGTTTCCACAGCCATGTGAAGTTTGGATGTGATCCCACCGAGTCAGATTGCAGTGAGAACATGAAAAGATGGAATAATTATACGGATCAGGATCATTTCCTCGGGTTTATTGCAGTCCCCAAATGTATTTTTTTTTCTTAACAGTAAACTCAAAGCATGTTCGGTTTAGGCTCCATCCGTGTGAAAGCATCTCTACATCTGGACATCAGCTGTTGATCCACCCACCCGCTTCCACATTATGACTAAACACAGCACCCCCACACCCGAAAGCACCCTCTGTCACGCTAGGTGCTGAGATTTGCCAAGGTCTCCTTGTCATGCACACAGAAAACAAATAGTTCCAAACTGTGTGTTTCACAGAATTGTACACCCTGAGCTTTGAGAACGTTTTGTGGCTGTCAGGTGGCCTTATCTCTGCAGCTTCCTTTTTTTAGTTTTTCTATCGAATGCCGGCTGATGTGTTGTCATACACAAATTAGAGAGAAATGAAACCACGATAGTTGCACTCCAGAGGTTTCAGCTCCGGCTCAAACATGGTTACCATATTCTCATCGGTTTAATCAGCACTTTCTTGTCGTTTGATCTGAGCAACACAAAAAGCCTCCATGACCCAGATGTGGCTTTTTGGGGTTTCAGCTGCATGTCAACCAGGAGTCAAGGTTCAGTTCCTCTCAGTGACTTCTTGAACCCTCCGGTGTGAGTCCAGCTGGATCTGATGGACCAGGCCCTGCTGAAACCATCGGGCTCTCAAGAGCTGTGACACATTTTTTCACTGTGACCGCAGCTTTATAATGAGTCAGGCGAGCTGGCTGTGGAGGACGGAGGGTCCCTGAGGGCCCGTGCATGGGGCTGCAACACATCCAGAGGTGGAGAGGTCAAAATGCCTCAAACATGACTTCTCCAGCAGGTGCCTCCTTGACTGCAGCCGGTGAATAATGACCTGCATCGACTGGTTGTCAACATCTTATGAATCCTGTGGAATGTGACCAGTGAGAAACGCACACAGCACAGCCTCCTGTACATGTGTGACGTAAGCTCTGGACCTCATGGGAAATGGAAAATATATTCTTCTGGATTTGAATTTAAAAATGTAAAAATGCTCTGGTTGTGAGCGATGACACAAGCCAAGTGAATCCCAAATGTTTTTCACACAATGGGGCATTCAGCTCTTTATGACCCACAACTTCCAACTTGAGAAAGAAGCTTTTTCCACCTCTTCTATTGAAAAGCTATACTTGTTGTTTAGCATTAAAAAGCACAGAAGACTAATTTTAAATCTAGAAAGACACTCAGAGGAAACATACGTCAACCAAGGCCCAACAATCCCTGAATGAACCCACATATAACTTAAATATAAAGTTAAATATGTCAGATTTTTTCATGAATATCCATCAATAATTCTCTGTCGACACTTTATTTCTCAGTGTTTACGAAAGTCAGAGAGAAATCCTGATACCGCTTCCTCATCCGAATCCACACCAAACTCAAACCTCTTCCTTAAACCAAATTGCATGCTAATCCGTCCAGTAGTTTTTGCATAAACTTATTTACAAACCAACCAACCAATCAACAAACAAACAAACGGAGAGGGGTGAAAACATAACCTCTAGGTGGAGGTATATCTGTTTGGTCTCATTTGTAGTGCTGCAGAAGTATAGAGTAATATTTACTAGGAATATTCATTTAAGGCACAAGTACCTCAAGGTTGAGCTAAAGTACAGTATTTATAAAGAAAATGCAAATTAGTGTAAATATACTTCCAACACCGATGAGATTACGTTGTTTTCTCAATCATTTAATCTATAAAATATACAAAACCTTGCTTGTTTTTTTTAACCAACAGTCCTGAATTTGGAAAAATAACTATCAACACTTGATTGATTTTACACATGAAGTTCAGTTTATTTGTCATCAGAAATCGTTTTCAGTGAAGCAGCAGATAGACGTTTCTAGGGAATCCTCTCTGAGGTTTGAATAAACAACCCCGATGAGGTCACAGGGATGTCATCTAGATTATCTCAACTCGGCCTTGGGACTTTTTTTTCAGTATTCAACAGAAAGCAGAGGCTTAGACTGAAAGAGGCGGGGACATAAGAGGCAGGGAGTGTCAAGTGAAAGATGTGTTTGAGTTGCCTTATGGGAAATGAATCGTGCAGTTACAAGAGATCAGAATATCTTGGTCTATGTAATTAAGATTTTGATTTGTTCCTACCTCCCCCAGTGAGGTTAAGGAGGTTATGTTTTTGTCTGTGTTTGATTGTCGGCCTTGGTCTCATGGAGCAGGAACTACAGCAAAAACGACTTGACGGATTATCAGGAAGTTTGGAGACAGGGTCAGGAAAGAACCCTTTAAAGATTGATGCGGCTCTGGATCCGGATCTGTAGAGTTAAATAGATTTAAATATGTCTGGGCCCATCAGCTACTGACGTTTCTGTTTTAACCAAAACTTTATACTTCATATCTCGATTAAACCAGTGGTACTCAGTATTATTTAGTCCATCAGAAGGTTGCGACACCCATTCCAACAGCACATCCATGAATGGTTAGAATTACTCTGACTCTATGTTACATGTAGGTGTTCATATCCTATTGGATAGTTAAGCCTAAAGTATGAAAACATAAATCACATTGTGTCCTAACGTCTTGCCACTGGTGAAATAAACAAAAGAGTTGAAGTTGCTGTCTCTCTGTCTGGGGCATCTGAGTTAGATATGAAAGTCCCTCAACATAGACACTACACTGTACTGTTGGATGGGCCTTTATCTATAACCTGACCTTGGTACTGCTTAGAGGGGGAAGGGAGTATCTGTGGAATTAGACAGACACTATTCTCCTGTATGGATATAATACACAATATATATAGTGGCACATACAGTAATGTGTGAGGATGGTCAATCCTCATCCCTCATGAAATAGTAGTGTCTAGTGTGGGTGTGTTGTCAGGAGTTGTTAGCTGAAACATTTCTCCTCTGAACTACTTGTGTCATTCAAATAGTTTTCTAATCATCCAGACAGTTTTTTCTTCTCTACACCATCAATCCCCTCGTTACTCCCTCACCTCCTCACTGCCTTGATATTTATTTAGTGACCCAACAGAGAGAGGCTGCTACAACAGTAAAAAGCTGCCTAGAGTTCTGAATCAGTGGCAATTTATATCAGTCACAGGGCCCATTTGTATAACGACTGACAATACTTCTGCACTAGGACTTAAACGTGGGTTTGATGCAGAGATTCGACTAGTAATGGAGTATTTGTACAGAAAAATACTCCATTACAGTAGAAAATCTGCGATTGCTACATCTTGTTTTTGTAGCATTTTAAATGAAGATCAATGCGATCCCCATGTCATCAAACATCTCTCCTTTTCATTGGTCCTGTTATGTTCTTTCACTCATTATCTTCTCAACACTCTGCCGACAGAGGGGTGGGCTTGAAGGGTTTGAGTCCCCAAAACACAACACAATCGAAGTCAATGGTGATCTAGACTTAAAAACAACAGACAAAACATAAAATGCCACCATACTGCTCGTGCGGTGTCATCCAAGTGTCCGCTACCAGCCGCCTTTCAAATTCAACTTGAAACAAGGTAATTTACACCAAGTTTAAGTATAAACGCCCTCAGGAAGTGGTAGTGCTGCTTGTATTGGATTCTGTTCTAACACTGTTTACCCCTGAAACACCAAAAATGGTTCTGTGGACTCAAACACTTCCCCCATCCCTCCAGTGGTGGGAAGACAATGAGTGAATTCTCATTTTAAACACTGTCTTCAACACTGTCGGCTCCCGAGCGTCATCGTCACAACATTCATTTACTGCGGTTGTCATGGCAGCAGCTGCATCATCCCACACATTCTTACGTCAAACCCGCCTCCCTGATAGTTTTGATGTTGCTTTCGGTGAGGATTAAAGCCGCTGCACGCGAACATGAAAGTCACCACAAACTGTGACGCCAATCAGGCTCAGCGGCGCTCTTCTTTATCACGGTGAACACAACAGAAGTTCATGCAAAATACTCATGTGGGACAGTTACGGAAATATCTGATTCTGTGTAACTCTATCTGGGACCTGTCGGGTGTTGTCATCTTTTTATGCTGACTTCATGTTGTAACGTTGTTTTGCAGAGGTTTGTTTTTCAGCTTGATGTCACAACACTCGCTACTTCATTCATGACCTTGGGGGGAATCAGCTCCTTCTTATCCCAGCAAAGAATGTGAAACCCACAGACACTATTAAAGCAGCACTGACTTCACTCCTAGCTGTGTCACGGCCTCGGGGGTCTTCATCGTGTGCTCAGCTTTAATTGTTCAGGTGCCACAGAGAGAGGAGCAGCTTTTCTATCGTGTTTCAGTGAAGTTAGACCTTTTCTCCCGGAGCGCAACTGCCGCCGACCGCCGACCTCTTTCTCACAGGCTTGTTCGTTTATTCTTTTAAGTCGCACACGTCCGCTGAGGCAGAAACAATGCAGCGGAAGCACTCTTCGAAAACACACATCCTGCCCTTCGCACACCGCCCGGCCCGCTCATGCACCCAGAGTCGCTGAGTGATCCTCTCTGGTGCAGTTAGGTTGCATCAGCGGTCTGGCCCCAGAGGAATTTCCCAGTTTCATTTTATAAGAAGAAGACAGCCACAGAGTTCCTTGTGTGTCCCGCTGCAGGTCACAGCTACAGTAACTGACTGCAGCTGGTGCAAGTCAACAGATCGCGGTTTATAGTATTTAAGCATTTTCATTTTATTGCAGTGGGGATTGTGGTTGCTCTCTGAAACTTTTGCATCAAATGTTGTGTCCAAATATTACCCCAGATCGTAATATTTCATTTGCTAAGGACAGTGTTGAAAATTGCCTAAATCAAGAAAATGTTTTGAGTCATAAACCCTCCAGGGCCAAGGCTTGTTTCCCAGTAAAAATGTCTTGGGGATTATGAAGTGTCAAGATTGTTTATGTCTGTTCTGTGTGTGTGTGTGCAGGTCAGTGTGGCAGGTCCGAGTTTTGGAACTCAGATTTGGATATGTGTGTGCAGTGCGCGTCGTGCAAGCAGTACCCCAAGACCCCGTCGTGCAACACATGTAAGAAACCCGCTACGCCAAGACTGGTTCACACATTGGTTCCCTTTCTGCCAGTGTTGCAGGCTAAGCTGTGTTTGCTCTATCCCCAGGTATACCTGCGGAGGTCACACCGGATGTGTGGAAACTTGCGGCCATCACCAGTTTCTCGGTGCTTGCCGTCGTCCTGGTCGGCGCTGCCTTGATTATCGGGGTCATGGTGCATCGACGCAAGTCCCACAAACGGCCTCTACGTGGTGAGATCCCCAGCACGTGAAATGTGATGTTTAGCTTTTAAGACATCATTGTTTGACATTGTTGAAAATGTGTTTTTAATCCAAAACCCATGTTCCCGTACTGCGATGTTGTAATCCATCGCTGTTCAATAAAACTCTGCAGTGACAAGAAATCTGAAATGTACTCTTGTGCAAGTCCAGAACAGCCCTAACAAGCCACCAATAACATCTTAAAATCAATTCTCAAATTCATCCGGAGTCAAGACAGTAAAGTTTCTTTTACAGCATCAGGAAATAACATATAAGTTAGTATTGAAAGATCCTTTTAGAAGTTGTTTACAGTGCGCTCCCTGGAAAAGAAACTGCTGTATCAGAGATTTTAATGTAAATACATCTGTGAAGACATTAAACCCTAACATGGAGGAGATATTAGTGAAAAAGATTCTCTCTGGGGTTAAGTTACCTAAAATCTCTGAAATATTTTGGGATATTTATTTGGATCTGCACCAAATTGTACAGTCATAAACATCTGTCCCCTAAATATGAGTGATTTTTTCATCATTATCAAATGGTGAAAAAGCTGGAAACAACCTATCTTGCACTGAAAAAACATTCCTGGATCTGCATTCTGATTTGAATCCGCACCAAAGTTTTATGTCTTCTTCCCTGACTCATATCATATCCCTCCACCCAGTTTTTGCGTAATCCTGCTAAAGACAATAGCTGGCAGAGGTGAATTTCACACATTTGTGGTATGAGTTTCTATGATGCCTTTTGCAGCTGCATCACAAACCAAAACAAATGTCAGAGAACATTACTCTTACTGGGTTTCTATTCATGCTTAGAAACGAGTTGTATATTTAAAAACACAATACATAGTGGGAAATGTTCACGTGTTTCTTCTTTATTTTGTATTACAGAACCCATTGAAGAAACTGCGGGGCCACTTTATCAAGCTTAAACATTTCAGTGAGTATGATTTTCATTTTCACTAAGACTAGTTGCTCCTGAACATCTTTTAGAGACCAGCAAGTAAAGATATGAAGTTTAAAACCTGAAAACAGTTTGATGACTATACAGTTGTTCATAATGTGAGAGCGAGTGATCAAGAGCGTGCAGGATTTTCTTGTGTTCTTTAACAATCGAGTTGGGATAAAAATGCTTTGGTCTCAAGAGTCGCTGAACCACACCGGCATGATCAACCATGGCTGGTTCAGGACGCCATCAGCATAAACTCAGAGCCACATGCAGCGCTGCTTTCAATTTCAGTCAAACGTGCTGTCGTGAGACTCTATGCTAAGTTTTGTTTTGTGCTCAGAGGCCAAGTAGAAACAGAGATATGATTTTATTTTACGCATGAGTGAAAGTATGCAAAATGAGGATGGTGCAAGCATTGCGTTAAACTAAATATTCTTTGTTATATTGAAAAAACATGGCATCAGCCCAGGGCTCCTACGGGTTGATTTAATTGAGTAAATTCATCAAAATAAATGTTATTTAATTGAGTAACTTCTCTGAAATAGATTAAAGTAACCTTATTTAAATAAATCAATTAAATAAATGAAATGTAGTTAACTTCAGAAACATCTTGCTACCAGATATCTGTCCACATTGGTCAAACCTCAATTGTAACATAGAGTTGATAATAAATGTGACTGTAACTTCAATTGCGTACATGTGGGTAAAATGATTGTCCTGCCCTCCTCAGCCTCATCTTCCTCTGGAAACAGATGTGACGGAACCGAGCAGCGACCAGCACACAGCTGGACGCAGGAACCTCTGGACCACGAAGCGAATACTCTGAACGCAGAGTATCTTCTGACGAGAATCGGACCAGTTTTTATTTATTAGACGGTTGAAGGGATCACTCAGTCCCCTAGCAACCACAGGACTTAACAATGAGCAACTCTCACACCGTAACATTATATTAGAGTGGTATCATTTTCAGACCACGTGTGCCTCTATATTCAATGTAAATGAGATCATGATCCAGAATATCCTTTGTGGGTTTAAACTTTATATAGATATTTGATTCAGCATCAGGACTAACCTACAAACCCACGCTCCTGTTTAGTGTTGTGCTGTTCTCCAGCAGGAATTCAATGAATGTAACACAGCTTGTGCCTTCTGCTGGGCTGCAGTCCCATCCCCTGCTCTTCTGCAGGGTGACAAGGGGTCTCCCTGCTGGTTATCTACCACAACAGCCTCTTCAAGATAATCCATATGTGAGCAAGACAAACTGTTTGGCACATTAAGGCCATTTGAATGTAGCTATATGTAGGTGAAATGTATTCTAGCCTTTGTCCCTGACTGCACCTCCAGCTGTCCTACGTCCCTTTAGACCAACACAGGCCCTTTACTGCAGGTCAAAATATGTTTTATTTTTTTCAGTTTTAAGGTTTTTCAGCTGACTTTTTATATTCTCTTACTATTCCATCCCCAGAATTCACGTTACCGTCCCAGCGTTAGCAGCACAGGATGCTTGAAACACTAGAAACACACAATGCCAGCCTACTAACAAGAGCAAAGCATGTACTGAACTGAAGAGAGCGACACCCACAGTGTTTCACGGCGAAAGTTACACAATCACAACTAACTCGGACTTGTGGATTGATGATCCTCAACAACAACGATAAAAGGCGATGCATCATGTCGAGATGTCAGTAATTTTGTGGCCACTGAAACCAGTGAAAAACATGGTGGGGCAGGATTGTTGTTTTCCACTTTTTCTCAAAGTGTTTTTATTGTTGTTTTTTTTTCATCTTCCGACCATCTTGCTGTATGTGGTCACTGACAATGTTTCAGGTCTGCTTTTTGGATCTGTCTGCTTGTGGGTGAAACGCTTGCCCTGTGGCAGCGACATTAGGGAATCCCTTCAAATACAGATCCGTCCACATTTCTATTTTTGTGTTTAGATTGTTTATATTATTTATTTGTAAGTGTCTCGCAGTGTAGCATTGTTTCAAACTGCGAGGGACAAGCACATGTGTAAAGGGACTCCAGTGAAGATTTTTCTTTTAAATTTCTACTCGGCCAGCCAGCGATGTTACTGAGCAATAACTAACACTTCCTGCTTATTCCTCATGCTTCCTGTCTAACTGTATATACTGTACATGCACTGGCTTCTTTTACTTAACGCAATCCTATAAACCGCTTTGTGTACCTAAAGTATTTTCACAATAAAACTGACAATTTAATAATCCCAGGTGTATTCATGACTTCATCAGTTGGACGAATATGGACAAGACGCAAACACATTTTTGTTTTTCCAAGTCTTTTAATTCATGTCAACTAGTTTTATCAATAATTTGCTCATATCCTAAACTACGCTCTAACAAATAAGTAAAAATCTACGCTTCTGAGTGACAAAATAGTTATATAAATATGAATTAAATACTGAGCAGACATTTGCGAGCACTGAAAACGCATTCAATCAGACCGTGTGGTATATGTTTTTTTTTATTACACAATAACTAATCTAGTAGTTTTCTCCCGCTGAACAAAATCTTGCATTGAATGTACACAGATCCAGCCGACAGTTTTGTTCTAATATTTACAGAGCTCTGAGATTAACGCACACGCCACAAATACCAGGCTGTGATTGTGATCAATGACAGAGGAGTGAATGTGTTAAGTGCCACAGGGAATTAGAACGTGAACCTCGTACAAAAATAAAGTCAGTTTACAGTTTTAACTGAAATGCGTGTCCGTCGTTTTACATGTAGGCTACCATGGCATATGACGATGTCAGTTAATACAGATGAGATTTTAAATTATGTAACAAAGACGGCAGATGGGAAGTTATCGTGTTTTTTTTTCCAAGGCTTGTGTCAGAATACCGACTCCAATGGAGACAAATGAGATGAACTCAGTCTGTGCACTGAAACAATTTCAGCATATTGCTTAAATATTACGACCCGCAGAATGAGCGGAGGTGAACTACCAAGCGACCTCCAGTCCTCCTCAGACTAAAAACGTCGCAAATACGCATGTGCAAAATTGAACTCAACAACGGGAGAAACAACCACAGTAGGATTTCTGCAAACGACAAAAGTAAAACCTTAAAACTGATGCTTCATTCATTCCACGTCTTACAATATGTAACTATCTGAGTTTGTGTGGATACAGTGTATTTCCTCTACAATTACGCTGCGTGAGGCAGTAAGTAGCAGAACTACGTAGGCAGGGCCTTCTGAGGTATTTCTTACTTCTGACCAGTGCTAAACAAACATACGCACACACGACATACAATGTTAATGGCATGTTGAAAATCAAATTTCAGATTGGTATATATATTAAAAAAAAAGGCCATGTGTTCACTTATGGAGATTCAGGTTTTCTTTAAACGGAACTCGCTTCAGGAACAACATTCACCTCAGACAACTTGGCAAAAAGAAAAATTGCACATTTTTTTATAGAACATGGGTGATTCATGAAATCGAGACAGTAAATCCACAAAGCTCTGGTATGTTGGCAGTGACACTTGTGCTTAGCAGAAATTAGGCATCCCGGCCACATGTGTGTTTGAATTTACAGATGCAAAGTCATTCTATTGGATTCATATACAGCATTTGTGACAGAGAAATAAAATGATGGAGATCGAGGGGAAAAAGGAACCACTTCCCCCCTCAGTGTTTTTTTTCTGTTAAATGCTTCAGACATTTTTAATGTTTGGTGGCGGAAAAGATTCATAAATCATCAGAATAATTAAAGAAAAATCAAAAGTAGCAGACAAGCAGAAAAACATTGGGTTTTACAGTATAACAAGTTGAGTGAGAGGTGGTTTGTCTACATTTAACTGCTACAATCTGTTTATATTTTAGGCACTGGCTCTTCTACATAACTGACGCTTTTTAAAACTCTAACGTGGATAGCGGCGCTCGCTGCATGTTGCAGCCGCAGCTACACGGAGTGACTCTGACAACCGTTAAACGTGATCAAATATAAACATGTCGAAATGGCACGAGTACAAAGGAAATGCTCTGTTCGCTGCAAACTGATTATCTACAAGGTTTTACACATCAGGTCTGTTCCTTTTGAAGGTTTCCCCTGAGTGCTGCCAATAACACACCGTCCGTGGCTCAATTCATTCCTGCCTGTTGTAACCGATGAGAGTTAAGGAGTTAGAGATCCACTGATGAACTTCCTTCCAGGCTACAGGAGTTTCAGAAGACAGATTTTTCTTTTTTTGTACAACATTCATAAAAAGTTTTTTTTCTAATAAAATATGGACATAAAATAACAGGAATAAATTAATAAATACATCAATTTTTAGCATACAAGGTCACTCAACTGGATTATTATTAGCAGTACAACTATTAATATGATTTCAGTAAATCACTTTGCCACTGACCTTTGGACACACCCAGAGGTATTTGACTTTATAATAACAGGCTTGCCCTATGTGAGCTCCCAGAGGAAAAGCGAGCAGTCCTCCGAGATTGACGGCAAAGCTAACAAAAGGATTCAAAGATAAATATAGTTTGTATATTTTGTTATCTAAGGAACTTACAGAGGCACTGAACACATTTGTACATAGCAAGAGAGGAGAGATCACCAGTAGTCTTACAAAAAAACATGGTATCTGTGTTAATATTCTTACACGGACCTGGGCTGCACTTTTCTGTTCACTTTGGTTGGTCATTGAGGAATGATTGGCGATCGTTTTTTGTTTTTTATAGATCGCCCGCCCTGTATTCTGGGATCCTGTGTATTCACAGCAAAACATTCAGGCCGTATTAAAAGATGACTCTCTGGAGACTTTTCAGTGATGCTGCCGTCTGTTGCCGAGGTAAGACTGGGTATCAGTAATGAAATGTGCATTTTTCAAAAAGGAGCCTCTGTCCGGACCAAGGTGCACTTTCTGAAGAAAGAAAAAAAAAATACTGTTTTACAATTACTGATAAGAGGGACAAATGCGAGATCTGTAAGAGGATCAGTTGTCCTCTTCTCTTGTTTACTCTGCACCACTACTTTAGAGGAAAGACCCCATGTCCAGGTCCATAAACGTGTCAGTGTCCATGCTAAAAGAAGAGTCGTAGCCCTGCGTGTTCTGGTGCATCTTCTGATGGTGCCGCAGGTTGGACTTGCTGGAAAAGCTCTTATCGCACAGCAGGCAGGCGAAGGGCTTCTCTTTGGTGTGGATCCTCCGGTGACATATGAGCTGAGTGGACACGCGGAACGCCTTTCCACAATCCAGGCACTGGTAGCGCTTGGGCTCCGTGTGAATGCGCCGGTGGTTCTTGAGGGCCATCAGGTTGGTGAACTCCTTCTGGCAGATGGAGCAGAAGAAGGAGCCCGTCTTGTGGCTGTTCTTGTGGTTGAGCAGGGAGCCGGCGTGGCGATAAGTGCGGCCACAGTGCTCGCAGACGTGGCTCTTCTCCTCCGGGCCAGCCGTGTCGTTCGGTGAATCGGGGAGGCTTCCTGGAATGTGGGACAGGGGTGGTGGAACCGGCTTGTGCATGCCGTCAATGCCCATGGTCGGATTTATTCCTGAGTCCCAGCAGAAGTTGTTAGCTATGGGTTCCTCCGCAGCTTGTTGATAGGGGCCCTGACCCCTGTGGTGCATGTCGTGGTGCTGCTGGTAACTGTCTGTGGTGGGAAAGCTCTGCTGGCAGAGGTTGCAGACCACCGCCCGCTCCTTCGAGTGCACCTCCATGTGGTTCTGCAGGTGTGCGACCAGGCAGAAGGTCTTGCCACACTCGGGGCAGCAATGACGTCTCATCTGAGAGTGAATCTGCAGAGTGAGAGAATCAGGAAATGTCTGGAGACACAAGGTACAATGGTGGAGGTTTTCGGAGTGTGTCTTTTTATGGTTGAGGAGGGAGCCGGCGTGACGGTAGGAGCGCCCACACAGGTCACACCTGCAGCAGGGACATGTTTATGTTCAGTCCCTAACACAAACTGCAATCCAGATCAATCAAACCAATAGGAAATTACTTCTAACTAGGGCTGGGCAAGTTAACTCGTTTTAATCGAGTTAACTCAAGTGATGAGTTAACTCGATTGTTTATCCGCCAATTATTTTCTTTTTTCCTGTTCTGCAGCAGTCAGCAACAGACTTTCACAAAATAAAAGCCTGACTTTCACAATAAAACAATAAATAATCAAACCTGAGTTAATGCGAGATAAAATAATTAATCGAGTTAACTCATCACTTGAGTTAACTCGATTGAAACAAGTTAACTTGCCCAGCCCTACTTCTAACACAGCAAATTACTGACACTAATATTTCTTTACTATCATTAAACATTACAATACTGTCAAAACTAAATTTTTATGCCAATATTGCTGATTTAAATGTTTTTTTTCATTACTTAAATCAATATATTGATTGAACAGGATATTTCCAAGCTGAACAATAAACTTGTCAGTATTTTCTGGTGAACAAAATAATCAAACTTTTTACATACTTCAATTTCTGGTTACTTATCAGCCTAACTTATGCACTCGTACAGTTACATCTGCAATAAACTACACAAAAACGTTAACACTGAGGTCAAAATCTAACTTCCACTCACGTGAAGCACTTGTCTCCTCCTCTCTCCGACTGCTGGACTCCGGCTCTTATCGAGCTCCCCTGACCTCTGCGGCAGCGGTGCCTCTTCAGACCAGACCGGCCCTGGAAACTCTTCCCACACGCCGCGCAGCTGAAGTGGCTCGCCATGCGGTTGTGGACCCTCTGGTGGTTATGCAGGATGCTGGCGAGGCGGAAGGCCTTTCCGCACGTGAGACACACGTACTTCTTCTTCTGCGTGTGGATGCGCGTGTGGTTGCGCAGCGCCATGGGGTTGGTGAAGGGCTTGGAGCAGACGGTGCAGCTGAAGGTTCCGGTCTTGTGGGTGTTTTTGTGGTTCAGCAGTGAGCCTGCGTGGCGGTAACTGCGATTACATATGTTGCACGTGAACGGTCGCTCCTCTTTTCTTGGAAATATATGTGTTTGGGCATCACTGCTGCCTGAAGGTCCATCGCAGGTGTGGGCTGCCAATTGGTCAACGGAGGGAAAGGCCTGTTTACATTCCTTACACTTAATGGCTCTGGGTTTCAGGCCCCTCCTGGTTCTGGCCCCTTCGTTTCTGAGGGCCACACAGACGTGAGCTGATAGCTGCTTCTTGCCTCTAAAGCCCTTTCCACAGTTTTGGCAAGAGTGCTTTTTAAATGCAAAGTGGGTGCGCAAGTGGTTTTTCATTGCTAGTTGATTGGAGTAACTGTTGTTACACACAGAGCAGTAATATTCACCAGTTTTATGGGAGTTCCTGTGGTTGACCAGACTTCCTGCATGGCGATACGTACGCCCACACTGATCACAGGCGAAAGGTCGCGGGTCGCCCGTTTCCTCGGATTTGACTGAAGCCTCACGCTTTGTTGGGGCCGTTCCCCCTGCCGGCAGTCGCCTGGAGCGCCGGGCGGAGGTAGAGGCCTGATTGGAATTTGAAGTCAGGGGCTGCATTCCTCCGTCTGACCTGGTCCCATTCATCTGCATGAGGGCCTGGATCTGGCTGTTGAGTTCCTGGATTTTGGCCTGGTTCTCTTTGTGCCGCCGCTGGTGGTTCAATAGCTGCTTCTGGATTTTGAAGGCTTTCCCACACTCATTGCAAGTGTGCCTGTGGGAGGAGAGAAGACCAAATGAGTTCGTTCGTCTACTCAAAGGGTAAACGCCATGATGACAAAACACAATTGTGAAGCTACAGGTCAATTTTCAGTTTTTCTGCCATAACAACTATTCATGAGTTACAACAAGCATTGAAACACTGACAAATGAGTGACAAATGAAATAATTATACACATATTAATGATGTTACTAACCTCTTAATGTCAAAGTGGGATCTCTGATGGTTTTTTAAGGCCAACAGGTTGTAGAAGCGTTTCTGGCAGACAAGACATCGGAAAACACCTGTTTTGTGGGACTTCTTGTGGTTGAGGAGGGAGCCTGCGTGTCTGTATGACCGGCCACATTGATCACACTTGTACTGACGAGCCTCTGTGGCGCGTGTCTCTTTAACGTGACTCGTGTCCTCATACTGGGCAGCGTCGTTCACTTTCATTTCCTCTTTGCAATTTGCTGACTCATCGACCCTCTGTGGAGTGCAGCCGTGGTTCTCAAGATGATGGTAGCTGGTGCAGAATATCCCACAGCTGCCGCAGATGATACTCTGCGGTTCCTCGGTGCCGCCGGACACGTCGCTGGTGTTCATATGTAAATGATTTTCGTCGTCTACCTGGTCCTTGTTATGTACAAGCTGATGGGTAATCAAGTCCTGCCTATTGGCAAAACTTTCCCCACATGTGCTACAGATCATCATCTCTCCCAGCTCGTCTTTCACTTCTTCGTGGGAGGACATGGATGAAGGCCCCGAGCTGGCGGGAGTGCCGTGAGACTGCGTGTGCCCTCGGAGGTGGCTCCTCAGAGCCCTCATGCTGGTGTAGCTGTTTCCACATATAGAGCACTCGTAAAGATCTCCATCATCATCCTCCTCCTCCTCTTCATCTTCCTCTTCAGCGTTATCATCCTCTGCGTCACCATTCAGCGGATGACTGCTCATATTTTGATGGAAATTTTGTCCGAAGTAACTTTGATCAGCATGGCTACCATTCAGACCATGGAAGTCGACATTGCTCACTGGGTTTCCAACGGAATAGTGACCATTACTGTCCTGGAAGTTTGCGTTACTCTCACTGCTAGTTGTGTCGTGCTGCTGTCGTAGGAGTGGACAACTGTGAGACTTAATCCCTGCAATGTCTGCAAAAGTCTCCCCGCAGTCTGCACACATGTGCCGCTGCATCAGGTGTTCACTGTGAGGTAGATGCACCGTCATGTCCTGGGAGAAGTCCTGATTAAACTGCTCGTGGTACAACGATCCGTTGTTGTGGTCAAGTCCATCCTTCGGATCAATATCGAGCTCGGGCTGGGTGTCGTCTTCCTCCTCCTGTGAGGAGAAGCAACCCTGTTGATTCTCCAGAGTCAGAGGCTCCGAGGAGAGCCAGTCTCCCTCGGGGTTGAGGCTAAAAGATGGCGACTGACCTTTGTGGAGACGCAGATGACTCTTGAGGGCAGCCAGGTGAGGATAGCTCTTTCTGCACACGGAACACTGGTAAATCCCGACCTGATGTGACCTTTTGTGGTTGATGAGGCTCCCAGAGTGGCGGTAGCTTTTACCGCAGATTTGACACTTGAAGGGACGCTCGGCGGAATCCGTGGTGGAAGTCTCCTCGAACTCCGTTGTCATGTCGTTGTTTTGCGTGTGCGCCAGGACGGGATCGAGAAGGCTTGCGTCTAGGACTGGAGGTTCTCCCTGAGTGCTACTGGAAGATGGAGTTTGATTATTGGAGCAGTCCGAGTACACGTGACCGTTACTTAATATTTGCTCCTGTGGCGGATCAAAACCTCCGAGATTATCTACTGATGATACTGAGGGAATATTATTTATAGGAGATGCATAAAAATTAGACTCGGGCGAAGCAATACTGTTGTCGTATGATATATTGTGGCTCTCTGACATGGGCCCTCGAAGGCCAAATGTCATAGATGAAGAGTTATGCATCTGGATGTGTTCTTGGAACTCTTCATCACTGGGGAACAGGACCTGACACAAATGGCAGAAATTGACTTGAGCGTCCTGGTTCTGAGGGGAAAACCGGCCTAGTGGTGTGCCGGTGAACGACCCCCCCATCGGACCGGGGTCTGTCCCGCTTCTGGACTTGTGAGTTCTCTGGTGGCTGTAGAGGGCGGCCATGTTGTTGAACAGCTTGAAACACACCGTGCACTCAAACATCCCCACCTGGTGAGTCTTTTTATGGTTGTTCAGGCTTCGATGATGAATGTACGCTTTGTCACACAAATCACATTTGAAAGGTCGATCTGATGCCTCATCGGAGGACTCGGCTTGTGCGTTATAAACGTCCTCCGCCTTGTCCTCAAACGGGCTGTCTTCTGTAGACATTCCCCCACCGGCTAAATGCTCGTCGAGTTGATCATCCTCCATTGCATCACTACTTTCATGTGCAGGATATTCCCCGTCTATCTTCCTGAACGTCTGCTCTTTTGCTCGCCGGGAGTAATGAACCTTCTCGTGTGTGGTCAGCTGTGATGCCAGACGAAACCCCTTCCCACACTGAACACAGGAGTACTTCCTCTGTGAAGTGTGGCTCCGGAGATGACTCTTCAGGGACAAGGAGTTGGAGTTTTCTTTGCCGCATATGTTACACTGAAAAGAGCCCACTTCATGGGTCTTCTTGTGATTAGCCAGGCTACCAGCGTGCCTGTATCCACGGCCACATTCGTCACATTTAAACTTGCGCTCTTCCTCTTCCTGAAGGTGTGCGTCCATGTGTTCAAGCAGACTGGGCATATTGGGACAGACCAGGCCACATTGTTTGCAAGGGAAATGTGACGTCCTGCCACGGTCGTGCGCTGCCATTACAAGCTCTCAATTGAGTAACGTGTGCCAGACACAGGGTGATGGGGTGTGCAGGGAGGAAATGCATTAGATGCCTTTCTTGTCTGTTTACAACTAGTTTTCTTTACAGTGAGGTCCAAGGAATGTCCTGGGAGGAAACAGAGGACGTTGGGAACCAGTTCCACGCGACCAAGTGTTGACTTTGGGAGAAGCAGGCAAATAAAGCTGTTGAGGACAAAAGACAGGACAATTAGGGCGGTGGTAAATACATAAACTAAGTAATAGAATCCCCTTTTGTGTAAGTCAAGTATACGTTGACATTTTTCATAGATTATTGTAGTTTCTCTCCAAATAGTCCAAACACGTGGCTGTTAAGGATCAACAAAAGGATCATTTTGTATTGTTTTTGTGACTGTTTGTATTGTACTGTTTTGTGATGTGTATTCTGTGTAAGCACACTGAGAGCCACTTTACCGACTCAAATTCCCTGTTTGTGCAAACTTACTTGGCCAATAAACCTGATTCTGATCCTGAACAATAATCAAAACGCATTAATTACTTAATACTGACCCCTTATTCGAATCTTTCACAAGTAAAACAAACAACAATATATTGATCTAACCAGCAGGTGACCTGAAGTAGAGGCAGATGTATTAAGCTTGAATGCACTTAGCTGGGAACTGTGCCCAGCCTGAGCTGTTTTGTTACATTTCTGCACCAGCATGCTAACTGAGCCACCGCTAGCTATGTCAATAAACCGGGAGACCAACGCCTCTCGCTCCCTCTCTCTCCGGGTTCATTGCACCTACGAACATCCACAGTGTCCGACAATACACACACAAGCTGAAGGAACACACTCGTCCAACACGAGGTAAGAACAACGAGCCAAACAAGCGGATCACTGTTAAAACTGTAATCGCGGGTCAGGGAGCTAGCTAGCGTTAGCCGGACACCAGCTAGCAGCAGCACCGCGGCTAGCTAAACAAACATTGCACCAAAACGCCAGGAAGTAGTTTTCAAATGCGGAAACGCGACCGAAGCGAGCGCGGAGGGTTACATACCTGCAGCAGCGGCGATTCAACGCGAGCCTCCGAACATGATCCTCCATTCATTAGTATAAAAACAGTATTTCATGTAAAGGGCGCCCCCCTTCCCCCCCGATTGTCTTTTTTTCGTCGTCCATCCCCGGTTCCCACATTGCTCTTGTTGCTAGGAAACAGGAAATGTGCAGCAGTGAAATGCTTCCCTCTGAAAGAGAGAAACTCGGGGGGGTTGAGCTAAAAGTTGGCGTGAAACAAATATGCGGCGAACTCCGCGATGAACCCACGACCCAGCGGAGCACTAAACCCAAATAAAAACACGTGTCCGTCCCGATACCACGCCTCTTATTCTCGTATACACGCCAAAGACACGTTAGCTTCCCGGGATTAGCATTCGCAGCTAGCTCCGTCACTGACTTGTTTGCACAGCAGCTAAAATTGCTAACTTAATCGGAGCTGTCGTGTTTTCACCCTGTTGTTCTATCGTGTGTGTTATGATTCGTACTTTAGCATCTTTTACCATCAAACGCATTAAAACGCTGCACACTCGTCCGGCCGAGGGCTTTCGTCATCATGGTCCTAGAGCCGGCCCCCCTCCCGCAGCCACTCACCGCGTCTCTCCGTAAATACACTCGTGTACCAGACATCTTTTTTCCTCCAGGCTCCACTTCACCCACCAGCCATTAATGTGCCGATCCAGGTAAGAGACGCCGCCGGCTTCCCTCCCGCACGCCCGGTGCTAAACGCAGCTATTGTTAGCCAGATCCAGCCCGTGTAACGACGGTGCCGCTGTGGGTGCAAGCGGTCCTAAAGCCAGCCATTTTGAGTTAGATTCCAAAAAAGCGTAGCAGTCAAGCTAGCGGAGAGGAATACGTACAGATCGTGTCCGGTCGTTAGCACCATCGCAGGGTCGTGTGATGTTCGAGCCCCGTCTCCGCTCGGCCTCATGTCCGTCATTAGCACACACAGCGATCTGAGTCACTGGCACTTCCTCTGGCATCAAAGCGGTTAGCTTATTGTCCCTGAGGTCCTAATGCCAGCCATTTTGTGATTGAATGCACACCCACATATCTCTGCTATTATGTGATCATACACATTCGTTCCTTGTTCCTCACCAGCCTCTGTCACTGTCACTATTTGTCCAGCTCATTCATGTCTTGTTAGAGATTTAACCTGAAGCCCCTTGGAGCAGATCTACAATCTAACAATCCCATTCTGCTGATGTGATGTTTATTTACATGATTATTACAAAGTCTTTTCATGTCATCTCCTGGCAGATGTGAAGATGGCCTCTCCTCAGCCCGGCAGCCCACGTCTCGCAGAGCAGTGCACCCCCCCTTCTCAGGATGAAGAGAGCCAGCCGGAGGAAGAGCTGCCGAGGGATCGGCCCGCGAAGAAACGTGGCAGAGGCAGGCCTCCCAAAGCCAAAGCTTCCTTCAAATGCTCGGCGTGCACAGAGGCGTTCAAGAGTCTGGCAGCTCTGCGCAGCCACAAGCTTTCAGCGCACGTGAAGGACCGCCTGCAGCCGCAGCCGCACACATGCTCTCAGTGCACCAAAACATTCTCCAGCAAGGCTCAGCTCTCCAAGCACGAGCGCACTCACTCGGCCCAGCGTCCCTTCCAGTGTCCCGACTGTCACAAGGCTTACAAGACCCCCACGGAGCTGCGCAACCACAGCCGCTCTCACACCGGGGAGAAACCTTTCATATGCACCGAGTGTGGTAAGGCCTTCATGCAGGCCATATGCCTGAGGATCCACATGACACAGCACAGCGGCGAGCGGCCTTACTCGTGCCGCCAGTGCTCCAAGAGCTACCCCACCCTGTCCAAACTGAAGGTGCACATGCGCTCTCACACCGGAGAAAAGCCCTACTTCTGTGCCGAGTGCGGCAAGAGTTTTGCTGACCCCTCCGTGTTCCGAAAGCACCGACGGAACCACCAGGGCCATCGCCCGTACGCCTGCGACGAGTGCGGGAAAACGTACACGGAGCTGAAGGACCTGAAAAACCACGAGCGCTCCCACACCGGGGAAAAGCCGTACCTGTGCTCGGACTGCGGCAAAGCCTTCTCCCGCTCCTCCTCTCTGGCCTGCCATCAGCGCATTCACTCCCAGAAGAAACCCTATCAGTGTGAGCAGTGTGGCAAAGGCTTCACCCAGCTGTCCTCCTACCAGTCTCACCTCCGCACCCACTCCGGTGAGAAGCCCTTCCTCTGTCCCCAGTGCGGCAAGATGTTTTCCGACCCGTCCAGTTTCCGCCGCCACCAGCGAGCCCACTTGGGTTTCAAGCCCTACCCCTGCGACAAGTGCTCCAAGAGGTTCAGGCAGCCGGCGGATCTGGCCGTGCACGAGCGTGTCCACTCTGGCGAGCGACCTTACAAATGCCAGAGCTGTGACAAGGCCTTCGTGGCGTCCTGGGACCTGCGGCGCCACATGCTTGTCCACACGGGACTCCGGCCCTTCTCTTGCACCGAGTGCGACAAGTCGTTCGCCGAGCGCTCCAGCCTCAACAAGCACCGGCGCGTGCACTCGGGAGAGAGGCCTTTCAAATGTGAGGAGTGTCTGAAGTCGTTTGTCGTCTCCTCCAGTCTGCGCAAACACGAGAGAACTCACCTCGCTGAGCAGCAGGAGCAGCAGCAGCAGCAGGAGCAGGAGCAGGAGACAGAGGCCGGATCAGCTTCAGGCTTCACCCCCCACACCACTCTCCCTCAGTTCTCCTGCACACATTGCGATGCCACATTCGGAACCTGGGATGAAGTTCAGGCCCACGAAAACCTGCACTCCGTCGACTCCGCTCCCCCGATCGTTACCAAAATTGTGCCGCTGGGCTCGCACGTCTGCGAAACCTGCCAGGCCGAGTTTGCACAGCTGGCGAATTTACAGGAGCACGAGAAGCAGCATCCCAAGCCGAGGCCTCACGTCTGCAGCAGCTGCGGCAAAGGCTTCCTCAACAAATCGGGCCTGCGTAAACACCAGAAGATCCACTCTGCCAACAAACCCCACAGCTGCCCCCACTGCGGCAAAGCCTTCCTGTTTGCCGCCTACCTTCGCAAGCACTTACGGACTCACGAAGCCGCCCAGCACCCCAGCGACTTGAACATTATCCACACGGACCCGCTCCCCTCTCCTCCTCCCCCCAGCGAGGTTTCCCCCCCCACGGTCGAACCCAGCGCCATGTCGCTGACGGCCCCAGTGACCGGACCTGTGACTGGGTTTCAGACTCTGCCCGAGTACTTGGTGAAAGAAGAGGGACTGTAAGCTGTTTGATTTTTGGTTCCACAAACATTTAGACTGTTGCCTTAAATCTTCTGTGACAGTGGGTCTTATTTAGAAAACAATCGTATTATAATTCAAAATTACTTCCTTCAAAAATGTCAAAATAGATTCTCCCACAATTCATTTCACTGCTCTGTCACTGTTTTGTATTGCCATGATATTTGTAAGTTGTTACATATGATGTTCATATTTTAAAATATATGCGCTACTATAATTAGCCGAGGAATTGTCTTATCTGTTGTAATCTCATAAAAAAGTGGTGTTGCAAACATGCAGTAAATGCTGATTACCGTAAATTGTTGTGATTTCTGGTAAACATGTTTTTTATAATACATTTTAATCATATAGCTTCTCTGACATTTTTTACATTCTGTATATTTCCATCTTATAAACATAATTTCTTTTACTGTATAAGATATTTGTAATCACTGTCATCTGATATTATATTAAGTGTCAAGTAAAAAAAAAAAAAAAGTGGAATTCCTGAATATTGAATCAGTGGAATTTAAATTTTTATACCAATAAAAAATGTGTCCTGTGCAAATACTAGTTTTATTGATTGTTTCCGTAAATTCAAAACCAACTGTTGCAGAGGGAGATGCCCGTGAAATGTGAAGTGAGACTGACTCAGCACATCATCTGGTGGGAAACTGTAACGCGTATATTGATGACAATGAAAATTCTTGCACCCAAAAGTACTGAATGCAAAGAGCGTGGCGTCAGTCCATTAGGTGGATGCAACTCTTAAAGGTAAGTTCTCATCTGTCACGCTTTATCCCAATTAACTTCAATCCATAAAAACAAATGGAGTGTGTGTGTATCTGAGCAAATGAGAACATGTGCTAAAGCTTTTGTGTGAGTGTGTGTGTACTGCAACCTATTATTCAGACGAGAAGTGAAAAAAAATTCGTATTGTAAGTTCTATGATTGTGAAGAAACTATTTTTCTCAGCTAATATAAACTTTAAACTTGAAATTCAGAATTTTAATTTCAGAAAATATATAGAAATGAATTATGAAATGATTAACAAAGCAGGAAATAATAAAAATCTGAAGGCTATAAAGGGTTTAGGCTTTTTTTCTGAGCTGTTAATAACTTGACTTCTCATATGTTACAAGAGGTCACATACACTATTGTTTTTCCACATGGTCCTATGCTAAAATGTTTGTCACCATTGGTTTAATCTTTAGAAATCTTCTGTATTTCATAAACATTTCGATCCTAGAATGATGTTGTAACCAAATTGTCAAATGAATGCAATTTGGATACAATAAATAAAACTAGTATTTGCACAGGACACATTTTTTATTGGTATAAAAACTTAATTCCACTGATTTAATATTCAGGAATTCCACTCTTTTTTTTTTTTTTTTACTTGACACTTAATATAATATCAGATGACAGTGATTACAAATATCTTATACAGTAAAAGAAATTATGTTTATAAGATGGAAATATACAGAATGTAAAAAATGTCAGATAAGCTATATGATTAAAATGTATTATAAAAAACATGTTTACCAGAAATCACAACAATTTACGGTAATCAGCATTTACTGCATGTTTGCAACACCACTTTTTTATGAGATTACAACAGATAAGACAATTCCTTAAACAGCTAATTATAGTAGCGCATATATTTTAAAATATGAACATCATATGTAACAACTTACAAATATCATGGCAATACAAAACAGTGACAGAGCAGTGAAATGAATTGTGGGGGAATCTATTTTGACATTTTTGAAGGAAGTTATTTTGAATTATAATACGATTTTTTTTCTAAATAAGACCCACTGTCACAAAAGATTAAAGGCAACAGTCTAAATGTTTGTGGAACCAAAAATCAAACAGCTTACAGTCCCTCTTCTTTCACCAAGTACTCGGGCAGAGTCTGAAACCCAGTCACAGATCCAGTCCCTTATGTAAAATAAAAATAAATGTTTCCTTTTGAAATGGTAAGAAATTTAAATATAGAATACAAGTGAAAAGTACAAGTACCTCAAACTCGTGATCAATTACATCACAGTATGTATGCAATCCCAATTTTTAGCATAGTGTTCTCTTTTGTTCCAACCTTTCCACTCTTAGATTCCAAACAAGAACCAGTGGTGACGATGGCAGCATTAGTAACAGGCCTCATCCCCATCCTGCGGACAGCAGTGGATGCCACCACCAACTACACAGGCCGCTCGGTGTGGTTTGGCTTCCTGTGCATCCGCGTGGTGATCCTCTTCCTGGCTGAACTGCCCTTCCACAAGATGGACTCGGACTTCACCTGCAACGGCACCGGGGACAGCCTCTGCACCAAAGCCTGCTTCAACAGACTCTTCCACAAACCCATGGTGTCGGCCTGGAACTTCCTGTTTGTCCTGGTCATCCTCTCCGTCATGATCATGGAGCTGTTCACCTCTCACCTGCGCTCCCGGGCCGTGAAGAGGAGCTGCAAGGTGAAGGCAGACCTGGAGCTGGCGGGCCAGGGAACCGAGGAGGCTCAAGTCGGGACCAAAGGCACCGAGGACACCACAGGGAAGATGGTGATTAATCTCCGTAGAGACAGAGGCACAGTGGGCTTCTACCTGCTCAGCATCATTCTGCGTATTCTGATTGAGTCCTGGTTTATCTTTGTTCTGTTGGGTTGGAACCTGCCGGCTCTGGATAATGGTCCGTTCAAATGTTCCACAGACACTTGCTCTCAGTCACGTGTGTGTGTTGTGAGGGCCGCTCCAGAGAAACGCATGTCGATCTACGCTTTAGCTTCCATTTCAGGCATGATTGTGGTTTGTTCAACATTATTTTGCATCTATGCCATTGTTCGATATCTTTGCCGCTTTTAAACACCGACACAGTATTTTTCCCTTGTAACATTATGACAACAACAACAAGAATTCTCTTTCTTAAGTTATAACTGACTTAATTCCATTTCCCACTTCAATTCAACTACAAAACAAGCCACATATCTTATTAAGATCTAGAAAAACACATTTCCTCCATGAGCCTCCTCTTGACCCTTAAAGGTGAAGCAGTAAAGATGATGGATGAATGTTCCTACTTGTCTATTAAACAGTTAATGGTTTATGGACAAATTAAAACACTTGCTTCCATAATATGAACCCTTCAGACCTCTCAGCTCATGTTCCTGTAGAAGTTAAACAGAACATGATAATGCTGCGTTGACTTGCAAAGTGGAATGAAGCTCTTAGATGATCCCCAAACACGTTATATCATTTTTGTTCACCTGACACTTTTAATTTTAACTGTGACATTGTATGAATTTGAATGTTTTAATTCTTTACAGACCTGACAGTTCTTAGTCTTTTAGGTCTGTTCTTATTTTGTGTTTTCATGTGAAACATTTTGATGATCCTCTGTGTCCTGGGAAATGTCCCTCATAAATAAACTTGCCTTTTAATGATCCTCAGCTGCTCTTGTGTTATTAAGTTTGGTTGCATGATCCAATTTGGTGGAAACAAATCACATGTATTACAACACAATTAAATAATCATCACAATCAGGGTTGGACGCTGTGAGATGCATTTTGCTGAAACCAGGGGACCTGGGTGTGAGCTGCATGATGTGTTTCTGAGTCAGGTTGTTTTTTTGTCAACACAAAAGCTCTAACTGTCGCCGGGAATGTGTCAAATACACTGTGCACTGCCTCAGCAGTTTGTATGTGCAACGTGGACAGAAAATATGAGAAATCTTACAGAAAAATTAATGTTTTTGACACAGATGAGCATGTTTTCAGCCGATATACAGTGATCCATTTACATTGTATAATATTTAAAGGATATTTATACAGTCAGACAAAGTCAAACAGCAGTTGTATTCATCCCTGTCGCTCATGACTTAAGTTGCCTCCAACAAGGTAAAAAAAAGTGTAGCAACTAGAGTTTATCTTTGTTCTTCAGTGAGATGGACTTCCTGTTGCTGTGCTTCATGGTGTAGAGCAGCGCTGCTCCAGCGTCTGTTAGAGACTGCTGACAGGTGAAGAAGTGGAAAATTATCAGAAAAAAGATTAAGCAAAATGGGCAATGCAGTATTTTAGTACTACGCAGTGTAAGGACAGTATAAGGACATTGTGTTACCTGTGAGTCTGAGATGACTGATTGTCTCTGGAGGGGGGAAATAATAATTTAAGTTTGGTGGTTTTGATTAATGTGAAGCACTGAATCAAATAAATGTGCAGTGTAAACTCACCCGTGTCAAGCTATGAATGTTGTTGTATATCGGCTCCATGGTTATAACCCATTCTTGGTAAGTCTGTTGGTCCTGGGCACTGTGATTATATTCACTGCAAACATAAACAGCACATGAGCTGCACAGCCTGGGAAACACTGTAACACACTCTCATAAAAAGAATGCAAGGAGTTTATTGCAAAAAGGCAAACAAAATTAATGGGGAAACAGGCTTAAACTTATATCTTTGCAATCTAACACTTACATTTTGTACACATTTATTAAACATTGTTTACCTTTATTTCTTGATTATTTATTTTTTGGTAGAATTTTTGTTCTATAGTAATTGCTTCTAAGTTAACTTTATATTTCTGCTTATTTTTCTACCTAATGTTGGTTGGACACCCAACACCATAGAACATTCCTTGTAAGTTCAAAAACCTACTTGGACACAGGGCTTAAGGTTGTTATCTATAAACAACAACAATAGTTCTTCAGAATAAGATTAATTTGTACAATTTCTACTGTGCAACTAAACCAGATTTTACACTCGCCCCCTTTTAAACCTACACAATAAGATTTTTCTGTTGATTTTTTTACCTCTCTTATATTTTCTAATTTGTAGGTATACATGGACATAGAAACAGACCTCATTTAAAACCAGTTGTCAGATCTCAGTATAATGTATCTGCTCACACAGTACCCCCCCTCTGTAACTCACATGGCTCTCTCTATCAGCTTCCTCTGCAGCTCCCCTTCCCTCCTGGCGTCCTGGATGCGGCCTCTGACAGCCAGGGCGGCGCTGGCCTGCGACGAGTTGAGCTGAATGATGGCCAGAGACAGGGAGGACAGGGCCGCCGAGCTGCGAAGGACGGTCACACTTTGGTCATGAGGGTGCTTCCCAGCGTTTACAGCTTCAGCCTTGCCATTGTATCACAGTGCAAACACACACACTGCTTTGTATCCGCTAGGACGAGGATATGACGGAGACAGACTGGGTTGAGAGGTTAATTTACTGGGGGACTCAATGTTAGAATTGATAAGAAATATGATTTACACATTTCTTCAGGATGAGAAGGCCCCGGTATCTGAGCAACAGCCACTCTCATTGGATATTCAAAGCGGCTTTGCCCAAAGGTTCTCCGAGATTGTCGTGAAATAACACATCCAATCAACTATTGTCCTGAGGGAGGCTTGTAGATGAGAGGTATCAAAAGATAAAGACTTTAAACCCCCGACGCCTCAAGTATGCAGAGAGCTCAGTGCAGCAGCAGTGTGTGTTTGTAAGTGCGAGTGCGTGAAGCGCCGCGGTTATAGAAACAGCATCATCACCTGTCATCAGTAACATCTCGGTTTGCAGTTATCACCCGGAGCATCCTCTCTCCGTTCCTCTGCCGGTACCTGATGAGCAGCTGGATGCACACATGGCTTCCAGGGGCTGGAGCCGACGCTGAGAGGAAGCAGACAGAACACAGATATCAGTCCAGAGGGTTCATTGTGTTTTAAGACTCCATGCCTGCGACAGCCATTTGCTGGAGGCGTGTTTTCCGTCCATCTATATGTCCCATAATTTTGAACATAATATCTCAAGACCGCATGGAGAGAATTTCTTCAATTTTTGCTAAAAATGTTCAGATCAACTCAAGGATAAATTGAATAGATTTTGGTGATCAAAGGTTAAATCTTCATTAATGGAATTGTCTTTTTCTTTTTAGAGAAATAACAGGTTGTAACATGTGCATCCAAATCCCTCTCTGACCACAATTGGCCCAACTTGGTTTTCTTCTGTTATTCATTATGGCAGCTTTTTTGGCCTGGTTAGCTTTTGTTTGTCAGAGACTCTGGCTCCCTCACAGTGTTGCAACAGCAATCAGCTTCTGCAAGACCTGGCAGCGCACACATCACAACACAACCTGTGACAATCCTGAGGAAAGCGTTAGATCTGCAACTAGAAAAAGTAAAAAACTCAAAATCTGTCTGTAAGTGGTGACAGACCGTTTCCTTTCTCACCTTCTGTGTCCAGCTCGTTGACTCCAAACTGGAATGTGATCTCTGTATCCGGGGCCACATTCCCTACCTCTCTGATCACTCTGTGTCCAGACTCCTTCTCTCCTTTCATTCGTCTGCAGCGAAGAAGAACATCCGTCAATCCTGCAGGACCTTGTTAGTAATGTAATTCAAAGTGCTCCCAAATGCTTTCATGTGCCAAATATCTAGACCAATTCCTGAGGAATGTTTAGCTCTGGCAAGGAGGTTATGTTTTCACTTTTGTCAGTTTGTTTGTTGGTTGGTTTGTATATTTGTTTGTCTGTAAGAAAAACTACTTCATGGCCATAAAACCTGGTAGAAGGATGCAGTATGGCTCAGGAAAGAGCCCTGTTAAGTTTTAGCGTGGATTGGTACACATTGTTTGAATTTGACGGGACTGCTGGTTCTTTGCGGAGGAATGCACACTGAGTGCCATTCTACTTAGTTATATTGAAACACGGTGCAGCTCTTACAGGGATTTGGGCAGCAGTAATGTGACAGTACAGTGTGTAGCTGTGGTCCTGTTGTCAATGATCTGTTCGAACTCTGGGTGCAGCCGGTTTGGACTTGATATCACCACCTGGAGGAAAAGAGCAGAAACACAAGGACATTAGAAATGCAAGACTTGATTTGTACAAAATAGCGACGGATCTCGTGCGACGCAGGTTTCTTCAGGTCACTTACTTTTCCGCCAGTGCGGTCGGCGAGTCGTCCCAGCTCATCCAGCCTGCAGTCTGTTCCCTCTATGGACAGCACAGACACCGTCACACTAATTGGAAGAAGCATATTTCAGCATCATCTTCATCACTGAGAAGTTTAACTGGGCTGCATCTGCACATCCACTCGTTGTGTAATATGCTTGATCGCACATTTCCATTCTTGCTATGGATTTAGAGATGGGTACAGACCCCTGCTTAGCGGCGTACTCCCCCAGCTCCTGGTAGAAGATGGTGGATGAGAGGAGGCTGTGGGCATCATTGTCCTCCGCCTCCAGATTTCCTAACTCTGTGTTGGCCTTCCCATCTGTACAGACAATGACCTTCAAGATCAGGAGTTTATTGTTTTTAGAAAATAGAAAAACGAAGAAGTGACATATAATTGCTCTAGGACCATATCAAAACTGTGTTTGTCACAGTGCATCTAGTTCAAAGGGCAGAATTAAAAGAAAATATGAACCTCTGATAAGATAAATAGAGATCTATACAGGCCTGTTCAATGCAGGGGAAATAAAGTGGCTGTACATCAGGGTCAACCTGCAATGCTTAATACACTTTGAGTGATTCCTGGGTGCTTTTCACTCAACAATGTTTAAGCATCTGCACATCGAAACTTGAAGGTGTGCAAGAGCTTTGTTGAATCAGTATGACCAAACACTTTTAAAAACAGAGTTAACCCCCTAGTTTAGGAACCACTGGGCTTAGTATAAATCAGTATAACTAGGTTTTAATATATAAATAAATAAATAAAGTCTTATGTACATATAATAAAATTGAAAAAACATTGAAAAGCCAAACCTACATTGGACCCTGGCTGTCTGGAGGCCATTGCAATTGCCAGGAGAGCAGCTGGACCCAGAGCTGTGGTCCCACTTTCAGATAATCTTTAAAAAAAAGAACAGAATATGGTGATATTTTTGTTATTTGAACATAAAACAGGTATCATCATATGAACATACATACACACACACACACACACACACACACACACACACACACACACACACACACACACACACACACACACACACACACACACACACACACACACACACACACACACACACACACACACACACAAACATACAAACAAACACAATATATATATACCCCATAACTTGTTCCTGTAAGAAGTCCTTGGTCTGCGAGAGTGGAGGTGGACTGGGGAAACTGGCTGCAGCATCTTTCAGACAGTCGCTGTCAATCAACTCATCTCCGCTCAGGAAACGTGATGTGACGTTATCATGACCATGCATCGTAACCTGGCAATACAAACATCAGGGCATAAACAAAAGCAACAGCAATAAAACATATTATTCAAAGTGTTTTTCCAGATCACAATGATGCTGCCTGATAGAGCCGAAGACTGAAGAAATTCCATTTCGCTGATATCGAATGAGAGAGAAGAGGCGGTGACTTACGGAAATACAGAAACAGTTAGAACAAGAAAATGATGATATATAAACAGGAGATAAACCTGAGAGATTGGTATACAACATATACCGTAACAACACGAGAGCTATCAGGGGGAAACAGTGTGTACCTGATGGTTGAAGGTGATGAGCCCCACTCTTACATCTGGTCGCTGTTCACTTAGTCTCTGAACACACTGTATCACAGCTTCCTGCACAAACTGTTTTGAACACAATCATTTTTTAATTCACCAGAAACATCTTGATTTCATTTCTGGACAATTATTTTGACATTACACTTTTTAGAAATGTGGGAAATTTCACCTGGAGACGGGATCGATGGACGAGCTCATCACCTACTGACACCTTAGAAATTAGAATCTGATCAGTTGAAGACATAACATGTTGTATTTGTGAATGTCGGCCAAGAATAAACAGCGGCCATGTCAGGTCTGTGACTTTACCTGGGAGGTGATGCTCATGGAGCCTGAGGTGTCGATGCAGAAGAGCAGCAGAGCGTCAGCAGCGCACAGGGGCTTTTCATCCGGGTTGAGGAGGAAGTTAATGCAGGGAGCTATACTGGGAGGGCTGGTCGACTCGCAGGTTCCACAGAAGTGACACTTATTAACCTGCAGTTCGGCACAAAGTGAGAAACATTAACTGAGCCCACTGTCAAAACAGGCCCACATCAGTCCCAATTAAAACCCAATTATTTATTATGTTAGGATCAATAACGCTTATGCTCGAAGTGATTACAGGGAGATTTACACTTGTTCTTCACATTTGAAATCAATGACTATTGGTCTTACCACGTTGTAATAGCAGGAGTCCAGCACAGAGCCACACTGGGAGCAGGAGGTAGGTTTACCTACAATGGGCTGCACTGGAATTATGCAGACATCATTGTCATCATTACAGATAATAATACTGAAAATGAAACTAAAGGGCCACTCAGGAAGGTTTTATGGCGATGATAAAAGTTTACTGACCTCTTTCCTCCGAGAGTAATTTCCCTAAACTGACTAGGACAACGTTGGGATTCCCGGGAAGAGGCTCCTTATCTGCTGATCCTGAGGGGGAAGCATTCAAAATCAGCGTTTTGTGTTAATCTAGCCTATTCACAGCTTGAAAGGTGCTGTTTTATTTACCCTTACCATCAGAGTGGGAAAGTGATGAAGGTGAGGGGGATTTCTGAGAGGATGAAGGAGATGAGCTTGACGAGGGTATCAGCACCAGGTACTCTGGCATCGACTTCATGAATGAAGGTCTTGGTGGAAGGGCTGGGGCTTGGGTTTGAGATGAGAGCAGAGAAAATGAAAATGATGTAACCCTTCCCTAAATTAGTTAAATCTAGGTACAATTAGGAAAAACAAAGATGCTCACCTGGTGTCGGACCCGCCACAGTGGGAGTATTGTCTGGCAGCTTCACCTCACCCCTAGTGCCTTCTGGTATACTGTAAGAGTAGTCTGGATCCCAGGGCTGGGTGTTTAAATCTAGCTCTTTAATTGGCAGGTCATAGACAAATGTCTGATTGCTGTTGAGTGGCTGGCTGTCAGGAGGGGACTGGCTGTTGTCTGCAGGTTTCATGTGGGGTGGAAGAAGGGCTGGGTGAAGGAGACAGGAGCAGGCAGTTAGGAATGGATTGATCGACCAATCTATGTATGTATCCACGTATCTATGTAACAATGTATCTATGTATCTATATCTATATTGTATCAATCAATCTATCTATCAATCTATCTATCTATCTATCTATCTATCTATCTATCTATCTATCTATCTATCTATCTATCTATCTATCTATCTATCTATCTATCTATCTATCTATCTATCTATCTATCTATCTAGGTTAAGTGACCCTTTATGAAGAGAAAACGTTATTCAATACAACTTTTGCATTCTGCTACAGTCAAACATTCAGACTAAAAGTCACATTTTCACCCTTGACTTCAAAGTTCATTGTTTATATTAGTATGCACATCACAGAGGAAGTCCCTGCACTTATTGTAGGTCGGACACATCAGAAGTTCCTCAAATCTAAAGGATATTTTCTGCATCTGAAAGCAAAGCAGCAGTTCTATTCAGGTTGCCGTTGGAGGCCTTTCATAGAAGTGTTGTGGGTTGGGACCTCATGGATTATCTTGTGTATGGAAAGTAATGGAGCTTTTCTAGCGCAAGGCTCTTCTAGGTCTGATATATATATATATATATATGTAATGCTGAAAGTGAGCAAGACCTTTCTGAAAATGAAATGAAATAATAACTTTAAATAAGTGTAACAGTAGCGACTAACGTGTTTGGCAGCCATGGATAACACTGAATTTTGGGGTGAATTACTCCTTTAAGATATCAACCGCAGCCATGGTGTTAAGCTGACTGTGCTCAGCCAAAGAATTCCGAATACATTTTTCCACATTCACTGTACCTGCCCTTTGACGAGATGCCGTCTGCTGGCCTGTTGTATTGACGGATATGGCAGCCTCAGTTTTATTGTGAAATTCTTCGTTTTCATAGAAGACACTGGGCTTCACAACCTTTTTCAGTAAGCTCTTCTCCAACTGCTCAAAGATCTTGGAGGTAGTTGTGGGGAATTTTGGCGATTTGGATTCTGCAGAGTTTGTTGGAGGAGGAGGGGGGGGCATCCGAGGACGAACGTGGTTACAAGGAGGGAGTAGAGCTGAAAGACAAAGAAAAAACGTATACAACGGCAGTTAATGCTGAACAGTTTCCTGCAGGAGAAATGTGCATCACAGACAAAATAACTTCCTCTGTGAGAAAATGTGACCCATTCAATTCTGAGCAAGAAATCTGAAAGGAGTGTCTCCTGTTTGTCTGTGTCACTGGTTACATTACACATGACAGTACCTGACCAACCAGTCACTCAGGCAGCTTTCGAGAAAGGAAGCAAGGGAAAATCCACCTGTAGATACTTTTACATGCTTACCATCAGTCTTTGATGTTCTTGCCTTTAAACTGTATCTTTCTCTCAATTCATACTCTAGACAATGATTTCCTACATTTCCCAGATTGCCTTTTGATATCTGTCAGAGAATGGAGCTGACAGCAGGAGAAATAAATCAGCGACAGACACAGCAGAGTTGAAAGCTCTTTTCCTCTTAAATGGATTTCTTCATAGAAGGTCTTTCAGAACGAAGTTAGAATCCAATGTTTCCTGTTCATGTTTCAGCTGTAATACTTTTCTGGTGTCAAACTCCAGTGAAGCTACGGAATACATCTGTCCGCAGATCACAAACCAGGAAACTATCACTTTGGAGCAACTAGGAGCCAAAAATGTCACATGAGTGTGTTAAGACAAGTTAAACTGTGTTTGGTATTTTTTCTTTTATACGAGTTGAAAGAGTTCATACCTGAACGTTTAATCACATTGCTGTTGGATCTTTGGCCGTCCATCTGAGTCACTGGCGGGACATAAACAAACCCACAAGCAAATTCCATTGTGGATCTGCCTGTGTGTGAGAGAAAGGACAATAATTGACACAACACGTAATAACAACAACAAATAATGTACGGTAACAACTTCAACTCATAACAAAGGTAATTATCCAATCCAAGCCAAAGCTATCAAAGTAATCAAAGCAATAACAGAAGGATTTTCCATGGGGAGCATGTGGATATTGATACAGCTTTTAAGAAGCAGTCTCATTAAAGAAACACAATCTAGACAATGCATCCAACGTCTTTATGTGATATAAAATGAACCAGTTCTCTTAAAGAAGTGATATATTGTATATATTGTATACTCACACACGAGGAGAGTCCTTTGAACGCTGAGGGTACAGTGCAACCATAAACAAGAAACTCTCCCAGGTCTTACAAATGTTTCAACTCCTGTGTGACGTCCTGTCACTCATTGTTTGAGCCGGAGAGGTGTTGTCCAACCGGTTTTCTTTCTAACTAAAGATACTGTAGAGCGGAGTGTGTGTGTGTGTGTGTGTGTGTATGGGTGTGTGTGTGAGAGGTTGGGTGGTTAGTCACAGATTTATTGCAAGACAAGAGTTAAACATTCATGAATGTGAATACAATGGGTGGATGAGGCAAATCTGGAAAACAGGGCAGGAAGATGTCAAGGGTTTAAGTCTTTCAGATGAAAACAACGACCTACATTGATGACACTGAAATTCTTCTATGTACAAAGATAAAGGACATAATCTATACCCTTACTGCTACTGAAATATGGAAGTATTTAAGTCAATTTGGAAGAGAGTGCTCGTAATATAATATAATTTTCTATAGAAGACCTCTGTATGCTGGACGATTTGAGGACAGAGGAGTTGCACTCTTAAATTAAACAATGTATTTTACCCCAAATGACAATTCTTTTATAAAACCCTTTTTGTTCTTGTTTTTATTTTCTTTCAGTATTTGTGCAGATGTTTGATTCATGGAACTATATCGATGTGTATGTGCAGGGACTTCAAACGTCATGATATATCTATTAACATGAAAACCACTTCACAGACTTTAGAGAATAATTTGAAAGTGATATGTTGATCCTGTACATGTAGGTTTTTGCTTCTACTATTAAGTCTTCTGTCAGCTCTGTCTTAATGTATACAAATTGTAAAGAGGTGAGAAGCCATGCTAACATCTCTGGAGTAATGTCGGATGAAAATCAGTTTTGCAGGGATTTGGCCATAAACCAAAGTATTGATATAATAGGTTGTCTTGTTGGCAGAGGGATATTTCAACCCTAAGCAAAGATGTGAATTGTCCAGCCAACATCTCCATCCCTGAAACCACACTGCTTGCATTGCAAGAAAAAAAAACATTGTGTCAATAAGATGGATCACAGGCAAAACAAATAGGCTTTTATTGTGAAAATCCATTCTCCTCAGTCAAACATCTGTGTGCTTTGGTTTATACATCATACGTGTTGAGTAAACATTAACCTTGTGTGCACTTATGACCGTAAACCTCGTGTATAATTATGAGTTATCTTCATTACAGTGACCTATTACCCAGACATAATGGCAGTAAATAAATATCCTCTCTCCTTCTCTTTTGTTTCATTTGAATGTGCACATGCGCATGTAAACACACAAACACACTCACACACAGACACACAACTCAAACATTACATACTAATCATTCATAAGTTAATTCATGTTGAGGAAGTACTCAAACTAACTAGGTTAGAATATTAAGGCCTTAAAATTGACAGTTCAAAAAGAGCTGGGAACAGATTACATCTGACGTAGCTCAGAGTCACAAGCATCTCAGATATCAAATGAAAAAAGTTGTTATTTTTTAGAAGGTTTTAAAAAATGACTCTTTGTGAGAAATAACTTTAGGACAGAAACTTTCCGACGGTGAGATTTCACTCGGCAACTTCAACGTAATTGGCCGGGTAGAAGCCCTCCTTCCCCCCGCTCAGCACCCCTCGACACCAGCCCTGGTCATCCTCCTCTTCAACCTTAAGGAACACTTCACCTGAGGGCAGAGCAAATAAAACGTTGGTTGGTTGAAATCCATAGCCCTGATTCTGTTAATGGTCTCACTCAACACTCTTTGGATTTCAGAACTTTAGCATTCATACATGAAAGTATTAAAAATGCATGTACATTTTTAAAATATCTCAATAAATGCAACACAATGATAGTTGTTTTTGTCTCTGCCAAATGCAAATGATATTACAGCCACAACACTTATGTTTAGTGCTGTAGATTTGTGGCCATCTGCATGATTAAGATAGTATTTATGTGTTATATGATGTATATCCTGTGTATGTAAAACATCTATTTACTCATAAAACATCATCCTGAAAGTTGATTTCATCCTTTATAGCTCCACGAGGACACTTCACATAATTTTCCCATAACAGATACATATTTATGTAACATCAGTATTATATATATATCCTTGCTGACTGTAGCTTTAACATGAAAAGGACTGTAGAACACAATGTATTTAGATGTTGTGAATATAACACTTTGCATCACCTGCTTTAAAGGACAGCTCATCGCCCTCCTCTCCCACATAGTCGTACACAGCTCGCACCTTCACACCCCCGATCATCACACTAACAGCAGAAGACACAGACATTTAATTGGTGAAAAAACAGACCAGAAGTCATCTCTGGGATTTCAAAAATATTTAGAATTTACTATAGTTACATAGTTACTAAAGCCTATATGTGAAAAGTATTACTTACGGTTGGCCCTCTTTTCTTTTCTGGTCTCTTTTCTTTCTGTTTAACTTTTTTACTGGTGGGACCCATTCCTGACAAAGATACAAGTTTGAGTTTTAAAGGTTTTGACACTCTGGTTATGTAGAATCTTCACACAAATCAAGTTAAATTTTATTTTAGGTCTGAGAGATTTATAAATACTATCATGCCTTTGTGAAAATGTACATTCATGTACAAAATGTTACTTTTCCAAGGAGAGAGTTTGTTTTAATGGGTTATAGTTCATGTGTAAGAGCATGTTTTTCTTTAACTGAGGTGAGAATTAGAAAAACACTGAAATGTTTCTGATCTGATTTGATATCCTCACCTTCAGTTTCTGGTGTTTATCTGCTTCAGGAAGTCTTATGTACGTATAATTCTATTGTTTTGTTTTTTTAATTGTGTTTTTCTGCACATGTACATAGTTTTCTCCTCTGGTTTGCAGTGTAACTTTGTACCACACCTCAATCTTCGGCCAGTCAGTGGGCATGCCGGGGCCTCGGTTGTTCTTCCACCATTTGAGATCATCCTGGTCATCGATGGACATCAGAGTTTGATGGAGCTCACTGTAGACCGCCTTCACACTGACACAGGGACATGGAGCTGGATGTTTATCACGACACAATAAGCACTTGAATGTATGAACCCATCAATCTGCTAGCTTTACAAGCACCCAGGCCTCTGATGGACGCCTGCTCACCTCTCATTGTTGGTGACGTCCAGGTGCCTGTGGATGGAGAGGAAAGCCTCCTTCAGAAAGTCGATCCTCTTCTTCTCCTCCTCCTGCGACTGTTCAAAAATGGCCTCCATCTCCTCCATGTAGCGAGGCGTGTAGGACGTCACATCTTCCAGCATTTTCTCGTAGCACTCTTTATTCTGCGGGCAGGTCAGAGGAACAGTCTTCAGATGAGAGGTCGCCATACTCTCCCTCAGGAACAACATCCCCTGTGTTTCTTAAATGGAGTGGGATCTAAAAAGTATAAATCATCGGGTGCGCTTCCCTGTTCCCATGCTGGTCTCCATAAACACTGAGCAGAGTAACAATAACACATCTCCATACAAGGAAAATGCCTGGAACAGATATCTAAGGCTGGGGCTTGTGTTTGGAGTTGCTAGTTCCTGAACTGAATAAATATGGCAACATGCAGCCAGCGAATCTTTCCTGGAATGCAACATGTTGATCTCCCGGTGAATCCGGACGTGTGATTTAAATGGAAATGTGGTGTGAATTAATTCTTAATTGAACATGCATGGCTAACTGGGAGTGAGACGGTGAAGTGCGTGAACGTCTCCCCTCACCTGCTCCTTCTCCTCTCTGGCCTTTTCTCTGGCCTCTGTGATCTTCTGCTTTTTCTCCGGACTCATCTCTGTGTTTTCATTTGCTTGTTTTTCTTTCTCCACCGCTGCTTGCTCCCTCTGACACGACTTATGGTATGCGACTCGGACCTTCTCCAGCTGTTGAATAAACATGCACATATAGATATTTACATTAGTCAGGGGTCTGACATTATGGGAAATGTGCTGAATTGTTGTTATTGTTGTGGAAAGTGGAAAGATTGATAGCGCTCTCGTCGGTATATATGCAACATCTGGCAATTAGCTTATAAAGCTCACTAATTACCATTTATATATTAATATATATATATAACGTCTGTTATCTTAATATTCAGTGTCTGCACAGAAACAGTCCATTGCATCACTCCATGTAACACTGCAACATCTCATTTATGCACACATTTTATTTAATTAATCTTTTTTTCAAAATTACAAGTAAAAGTTAAGTTTGCTTCTTTTGATGATTTTATAAACAAAATGTTTATGTAAGTTCAAGCTGCATGTACTTTAAATATAGAAATATATATATATATTGAGGATAGACATTATTGGTAAATTGATTTCTTGCTGAAAGTTCCTAGAGAAGATTATTACCACTCATGTTTGTACGGTAAAAATTAAGCTAGCAGGTGGTCGGATTAACTTATGTTGGATTTATTTTATCTTACTTTTGTAATTAAATCATTACTTTGTTTGAAATTAATTAATTACAAAGTAATCCACTTCTTTGAAAAAGCTGAAATATCTTATTTTGCTAATGAAGACCATTACCTATAGTCAGAACTATAATAATTGCTACTTATGACAACCATTACTAGCATGCACACACAAACAGTCACACACACAAACAGTCACACACACACACACACACACACACACACACACACACACACACACACACACACACACACACACACACACACACACACACACACACACACACACACACACACACACACACACACACACACACACACACACACACACACACACACACACAATGCAAATGACTTGTATTTGGACCTTTATGAGCTTTTTGGACCAGGGCTTTTGGGCTCGAGAAAAGCTGGTTTTGTTGTCGTAGCTCTCCTTGAACCCACAAAAGAGTTTTTTGGGAAAGATCTCCTTCTGCCAGGTCTTCACTCGTTTCCCCTCCTCAGCGGTGAGTGACTGGGAGATGGAGGAGTGGAGGGTGGACAGCCGCTCGGTGGAGGTGAAGAAGCACTGCCACGCCCTCATGAGGGAGCCATAAAGTGGCCCTGGGGAGGTGAAAAAAGAGACAGATGGAGAAATGAAACAATAGCGGTGAGTCATGGAAACAATAGAGAAATAATGACCTCCATTTGTCCACTGGAGCTTTTCAAACAAGCAACACATGCACTCATTTAATGCGACCAAAGAGGCAATTTGAACTTGATGAGAGCAAGCTGAGATGATCAAAAGAGCCCGGCAGTGCCTGTGCTCTGATGTTGGGCCACCAGGGCTGTGCAGCAATCATGCGGTCTCTCATACTTACGTGAATCGACTATGGGCTTCCACTTGCTGCTCCACTGGCTGAGCTGCTGGGCGTACTGCTTCTCTACCTTCGCCCTCTCCGTGAAGCAGGCCACGATGTCGTTGCAGGCCTGGAAGGACTGATCAGTTCTGTGCACTGTGCGCACATAATTCCCCGTCTGCAAGGAGAGAGGCGGAGATCATGTGTAACAAGCCAGCCACAAGCTCACGGGTACTGTTTTGGATTAACAAGCGGCTCCTAGGGCGGTAGTTTTCTTCGATTTTAATGATAAAAATAATCCTCACCATCCAGAAGCTCTGTTTCCTGGCATCTTCGGCGGGCTCTTTGGGGAGGCTCGCCATTTTTGGGGAAGGTGTCTGTCTCGGAAAGCAAACGATAGCTGCTTGTGTGATACAAGAGAGTTGCCAGACAGGTTAAGATGCATAACGAGCATGGAAGGAGAGGATTTTTGTTGGCAGGCAAGTGACACTGATTATCATGGAACAGGTTGGACGTCTATGCGGAGTAATGTGCAGATACGGCAGGCCTCCTCACAAACAGAGCTGTTCTGTAGGGCAGGCGTCTATGATAAGAAATGATTGGCAGCTGATGGCTTGCGTTGTGTGTGTGTGTGTGTGTGCGTGTCGATGTTGCTGAGCTTATTGCCATAACAACTTAGAAGATTCTGACGAGGTGTTATTTACACTGTACAGTACATGGGAACATCCGAACCCGCTGCGTGAGTAAGGGGAGTGTCGCTGCAGTGGCAGACTGGAATTCACAGGGGTGGGATCTGCCAGCAGGAATAGAACAGCTGCTCTGGCATTCTTCCTGTTGCCTTCCCAAAATAAACAGCATAGAAAGGTCATCTTTCCCTTTGCTCTGGCTAATAAAGGCCTATTAGAACCAACTGTCTCCTGCTCTGACTCGATTCGATACAGAGATCCTGTGCGCAGCAGGGGTAGATTTACCGATCTGGCAAACCAAACCGAATGTAGGATTTGAAAGGAATAACTTGTCCGGATAGCACACATTTCTTTTTTGTGCAGCATGTAAATTGAAGCACATGTGGCAGATATGTTGGCGGGTGAGAGGCATCTTGAATAAAAGCAGGGAAATGCATGCACAGACACGCAATCACATTGGGGCCTATTTCTGTCCAGGCACACACACACATTGCTGGCTGAGTAATATGAAAGTGACTAACCACACCTCATCACAAGACTGAGCATGACAGAGAGTCATGTAGGACCATCTTTCCCTCAGCTAACTTTTCTTCATACTGTCTTTTCACGATTCCTTGCTAATTTTAAACTTTATCCTGTTCCTGTAGTTGTCCACGCAAAGGGGAAAGAAGAGGTTTGAGATAGAACTCCACCGCTCAGCCTGCATCACCACAGCAAAGTATTTCAACGCCAAATAATCTTCTATCCTCAAGCCAAGAAGAAGCAAAAGGCAGCAGAGCAGTCAAGCCTGTGAGCAACCGGCACTTACATGTCTCTCTGAATCACCAGTGATTACTCAAGTGACCACTTGTTACTGTAGTTCAAGGGCTACAGAGGATTTCCCTTCATTTCTCTGTCCGTCTCCCCCTCTCCCAGTGCGTCTCTCCTCCTCCAACGCAGGCTTCTCTCCCCCTCTCCCCTCTCACTGACCCAATTTTCCCCTGGCACTTAAAGTTACACACACACACATTGTTGATCTGAAAGTGGGCGTGAGACGCAATGACAAATCAAACACACCGGAGAGAAAAAAAACATTAAACATGCATTTTCATGGCAATCCCTCTCCTGCTTATTGGCTTCGGGAGGAGGAAACTTACCTTTCTTGCCCTGCTCCCACGTCAGCTGTGATACTCTAGCTCTCAATCATTCCAGGATGAACCCGTCTTCCTCTTTCCCCTGTCTGCCCTCACTTCAATCTCATGCTTTGCTTCTTCAACTCATTGGCGTCCTCCTGTCGGGCTGCTCAGGTCTCCCTCCTATCTTTGACAATCACCCCTCTCACTTTCTCCACTGTGCTATTAGAAAAAAGAAACAGCTGGAAGATTCCACCCTCCTTCTCTCCTCCCTGCCCAACCCTCCTTCTGTCTCTAAATATGGTGCTAATGAGATGCTGGACCTTCATTTTGACCGTCCGCTGGTCACAGTATCATGTCAGTGTGGCACACAGTCATGTGAGCTTATTAGTGAGTGTGTGTGACAGCAGAGGCGTGGGTGGCAGCAGGGGGTTACCCATGAACTGCCAGATTAGCCCCGTGCTCCTCGGTGACCTGCCATTCTCTCTCTGGTCAGGCCTAGAATGAGAGGCCGTCAAAGAGGGTGGAATATGTTCTCTGTTTACTTATTCTGCATCTGCACTCTTCTGGATGTTTGCCAGTGTCATTCAGAGTTACACTGTGTTTACTGCTGATGGCATCTGGTCTTGATTTCTTCTCTGCAATAAATACTGTTTAAAATTAGACTTTTCAAAAATCCACTAATCTCAACAGCTTCTTCCAACAGTATCTTGGGGACCACTGTTACACAACTGACAAGATAAAAAATCTTCTTTTGTACTTGTGTTGGCTGAGTTTTTTATCAACTTCGGAGCATCTCCTACGTATATAGCTCTTTTTTTTCAATCTATTTGTATATTTCCGTTCGTCATGTGTTTAGAAACATCAACATTCCCACTCATTGGCTGTGAATGTTCCTGTTGTATTCTCACATGGGCCCCTTCAGGACATTTTACGGCGCAACTAACTCGGACATAAGCGCTCGCAAACAACAGCCCCTCTGGGAATTTCCAGGAAGATGAAAACTGGAGTTCAGTGTATGTGTGAAAGCAGCGTGAGCCACCTGATGGATTCTACTTTAACTTGTTAGGGTCATTTGTAGCTTCTAGCAAATACATTGTCTCAATGGAAACAGTATGACCTGTGACTGAACATAAATGAAAAAAAAAAAGTAAAATAATAAAACCTAATCAAACCCACATGAGTAGTGGAAGTTGTTATCTTCCTGTCATACTGCGAGAAGAGCAAACCCAGATATCTGAACTTTTACTACCTATGAGCAAACCCCATCTACAGTAACACAAGGACGCAGTTAATAGTATTTACAGTTTTCAACAGTGAACTGGCCACAGCTCTCGAAAACAATATCAAAGTCTTCCAAGTTGTTTATCACCCTTCTCCATGCCTTACAGGCGTCTCTCGGTTTGCTGCATGAACGTAGCCACTGCTCGCTTTGAATTAAGCCATCTCATCTTCTCCCTCCCCACGAGCTCCCCTCTCTTCTGCCTTTTACCTCACTGAACAGGATGGGAAAATAATCCAGGAACCTGAAAACAATGTTGTGCCGAACGACCGTGGGGCTAAAACGCGCCGCTGCCAATTGACTCAGTTCAAACACAGCACTGTAAATTGGATCATTATGTGAAACTGTCAGAAGAGGGAATCCGAGGAGAAATGAGAATCATGGCAGCGTCACAGTTTATCTTAGCATTTATTTCAACACCTTAGTTGTATCTCTATCAACTTTTATACTGTTTTAGTTAAAACAAAACTTTATATATATAATTTATATATATATACCTTTTTATCTCTGCATACTTACACTCATACTGCATGAAGTCATATTCATAATGCATTTTGCTAGACCTAAAATACTCTTTAATTCATAGCATGTTATGCTTTCTACACTACTGCTCAGTCCTTTCACTTCTCTGGAATAGCATCCATCGTGTAAGAGAGTCGCTATTTGTAAACTCACATAGAGAGAATATACATTAGATAACGTGTCAGCTTCACCGGAGAGCAGTAGAGAAAGCATTGACTGAAAACCCAAAATTAAAACATAAACCAAACAAAGCTTCAAAGAATTTGTCCACACTATCTGGAAGACAGAGATTCTTTAAAATGATTAAATACTTAATAATATTATCTTTATTATACTATATTTTTTATCATTGTCATCATCATCATTACATATAGATCTATAAATGATGTGTTGAATTCTCTGCAAGGAACGGCTAAACTGGCATGTTAAAAAAAAAAAAAATGCAGGGTGTTCATGTTCACCTCTATGACACATATACAGATTTGACTTTGGAAAAAATAACTAGTTTTAAAAGTGGGTCAGAGTGTTTTCTTTTTGAAGGGCTATGTGTGGAACAGGGAAACACATGGGATTGTCAACTGGTGAGAAAAGTCTTGTTCGCTGACTGTTATAAATATGTTTTGGAAAAGGCATTAGAAATCGAAAAGGGTGTAGGTCAGGCGAAGCATTTAGCCACCGACGCAGGCCGACAAACACGCACGCACAAAATCAGACACACACGGACTCACAGGGGCTGAAGGTTGAGGAAGTCAGGCAGACAGAGTAGCCGTAAAAAGCCCTTTTTGATCACCTGCTGTGTGAGAGAGAGCGCTCAACATTATGGCATCAGAGAGGATGGATCCATCCCTTGACCTGTGCTATGGCCGTGAACACCCATTAAGTCTAAAGAGCGATTTGCAGCTTGAAGTGACATGCAGACCTGTTTCAGTTGCTCTCAAATACTGTCTCTCCGTTCGATAGACTGACTAGGAAAATAATAGCAGCTCTTTTCCTACCAACATTGTATCAACATCTGTATGCCCTCATTATTCATACCTTCAATTCAACAGTTTAAAATACCCTGACCTGTTTGAAATGAATGATTGCGATCAGCACTTAGTACAAAACAAATGGTTCTACTAATAGTGAATCCAGTTTAACATGTAAGATATATTTAGTGCTCGCAAAGTACGTACATACAAAGCCTACTGGGGGAATCCTTTGGGGGTATATGGCAAATATATATATAAAAAGAATACTATTGTTGTCTATCATTTTCCTCTAGCATCATTTACAAACAAAACCCCTTTATTTCATATTCTGACTTTGGCTGCAGTACTCACACCCATATACTTAAAGCTACAAAATGATGTCATGATGTGGCTCTAATGTTTCTCTCTTTTCACCAGAAAACAACACTTTCTAGGGGTTCACCCTTTAAGATGCACCTTTTCAACTTTTCTTCAAGCACAGACCAAAGTTTTCTCAGTGCTGCTGAGCCGCAGACGGTGTGAGAATCCATCCGTCACTCGATGTGAGCATACTTGTCTTTTACAGCACAAAACGGTGTGTTAATTAAATGCCTGTCCATCAAGAGTTTCACAGAATCTTTCAGTTGAAGAGCGTTGTTTTCGTGTACTCTTCATTTCTTCATACCCTTCCTTGACCAGAAATCCACAAGTTTCATAACAATAGTCTGTACATGTGAAGCAAATTAGAAATAGCCCCCCCCTCACATGTCCAGAATTGTCTTAATTCAGTCTGTTGATGTCCACTGTTCAGTCTCTCCCCTTCGCTCTCTCAGTCTGTGTCTCGGGGAGAAGTAGTGAGATGAAAAGGAGAGGAGAGCCGCCTGGGAAGAGAGGGAGGGCAAATCAAAGAATAAGAATGGGCAGAAATGAAATAAAGATGAAGCAGACTAAATAGGGTTGATAAAACAGATTAATAAAGAGAGAGAAAGGGATGGAGGGAAGATGGAATAACTTATCAAATTATATGCATCGAATGAACAAAGGGGAAGGTCCAGCTATGGAAGGAATGAGACACTTTGACTTTCCTTCACCTTCCTTTTTTGACCTTTTGATCCTGTTGCCTCTATGTGTTCCAGAGTCTAGTGGTCCTCCCTCACCTGTCAGTGAGTTTCTTCAGTGCCCTCTCGATGTTCATTCGGTGTCCCACGCGTGTCACTCCCAGGTCCAAGAAGTCGTCCTTGGTGAGCGAAGGCAGATGCGATCCATCAATCTCATTGTCTATAAAACGCTCCCTGTGTTCACTCAGGTTTAGATAAGCCAGCCAGTCTGCAACGTCATACTTGGTCCAGAAGGGCAGGGGTTTGACGGCAAAGGGTTTGGCTGGTGGAGGAGGGGTGAGATGAGGATAGTTGAGACAAGACGGGCTGAGGGGCAAATGCATTGGGGAGGAGGCTCCAGAGAGAAAGTGGGTGGGGGAGAGAGAGCGGGAGACAAGTAGGGGATTTTGACTTGGAACACCGGCTGGGGAGTACAATGGAGGTGTTGAGGCCTGGTAGGGGTCTCCTAGAGGGAGGCCAGGTGAAGGGGGAGTAAGGGGCCCGGGAAAGTCAAACGGGTTGTTGTAGACAGGTGTAGTGGGAAGTATGGGGAGCGAGGAGGGCCTAGGCGGAGTGGGGTTTGGTTGCTCTGTGTTATAGATGAGAGGGCTTGGAGCACGGCGCCGAGAGACTGAGGACCGCATCTCCTTCGTGGGACTGCACTGGAAATCAAAAGTCTGTCTACGGAACTTGGAGCGATGCTTCGGCGATGTTGGGTATGGGCAGTAGGTCGGGGAATGGGGAGGGTGGGAAAGAACCGGAGATGTAGGCATCTGTGGGGAAGGGGATCGGGTCCAGCTGCGCTGAACTGGTACTTGAGGAGTAGGGGACATAGAAGGGGTGGCCGAAAGGTTGGGTGTCAGGATCTGACGGTGCTGTGGGGAGTAGGTGGGTAATGGTGAGGTGGAGCGGCCGGTGGGGGGGCTGTGATACGCATCAGTAAAATCTGCTGAATACCTGAAAGACAACAAAAATGCACCTGTGAATATTAAATTCAGATTAACAGATACAAACAGATATAAAAACTGTTATTTTTTGGACAACAAACACACCTATTCATGGTGGGTGATTTGGGAGTGTGGCTCCAGTCATCCATGCTCTTCATGGTACTCAACTGTTGCAGCTTGGAGCTTAGTTCAGTGATGATGCTGGCCTTCACACCAGAAAGAGGTGAGTGCAGCCTGCGGCCCTCCAAGACCATGCCACCTCTCTGGACTCCTTGCTCATGCTCCTCGACCTCCCCCCAGCCAACCGACCGGGTGTCAATAGGTCTTTCTAAGCAGGCGGCCAGAGCTGTGCTAAAGCCATCTTCCATTTTGGATCGACTCTGCTTAAGCTTCCTCTCATCTAGGAGAGCTTCATCTAACCTGGCGTCCTCTAGGTTGCTTTGTCTGTGCAGCTGCAATGGAGCAGGGTTGGTGCTGTTCTGCCTGCGTAGTGCTACAGACTGGCCCCTCCCTCCTCCCTCCTTGTAATGAGTCATCTTTGGAAACACAGGGTTTGCCAGTTTGGCACTGTGCACCTCAAATGTTTGCCCACCTGAGTAGGTTGTACAAGGATCCTGATGTTCGCTGCTTTTCTCCATCTCTCCTCCTCGCCCGTCTCCTCCAACCCCTCCCCTCTCTCCTCTCAAACCACTTAGTCCCAGCATTTCTAAATGGTGGTCGCTGCTGCTGTGACTGTCCAGCTCCTCAATCCCAGAATCCACCACACCGTCTTGCCAGTCTCCGCTCCTGGATATAATATTGGTGTGGTGAGTGTGGTCTGCAGCTTTGCCCCCGGCGGTGAGGCCAGCCTTGGGCCCAGCCAGGCTGATGCTGTAGTCGGAGGATGCATGTGAGGTTGTAGTGGTGGCGGCAACAGTGGCTGTCATGGTCGTGGTAGCATATGTCATGGTGGGGGTGAGGGGAGCCGTACCTCTGTCCTGGGAAAGAGTGTGGCCACCTGCTGAGGGGTCGTTCACGCCGCTGTAATAGGCATGAGAATGGGACATAGGCTGAGGTCTGTGTAGTGATGGAGGCAGAGCAGCATTAGAGGTGGTGGCAGTAGCGGAGGAAGGGGGAAATATCTGAGGGGATGGATAAGCTGGAGAGAGAGCTGACTGTGTGAGGTTGGCTACCTCGCTGTCATAGGAGGTAAGGCTGGAGGCAGCAGAGTCACCACCCTGGGAAGAGGACTGGGGAACATGTGACGGCTTGGGAGATGGAAGAGGTGGTGGGGCAGGTGGAGGAGCAGCAGCAGAGTGTTGACTCGGGTGTTGATGGCGCTGAGTGAACTCCTGGCCTCTCTCTCTTTTACCATTAGCAAACTGTATTGGAGGGGGCAAGGGATCAGCAAAAACAAACTCATCATCTGCGTCTATTGACGGAGCTGGTGGAGGGAGGACCATCAGTCCTAGACCTCCACCCGACCCTACTCTTACATCTCCAATAGCTTGATCTGTGTGTGCTTGGGCTGTGGGGACAGTGTACTGAGGGATGTAGCTGGTGTTTGAAGTGCTGTCCATCTGCAGAAAGGACGGTCTGCGGGGGGCAGGTTGAGCCGGAGGTGGAGGAGGCTGCATGGATGAAGCAGGTCTGCTGTCGTACAGCTCCTTTTCTCTCTCTCTCTCCCTGGGACTCTGTGGGTAATACTGGGTTGAGTATTGATTGGTTCTGTCCTCTGAAAAGCGAACTCGAAGACCCTCTCTGGGCCCTCCTTCCTTTTCCCTCTCAGTCCTATCCCCACCTCCTCCTCCCAAACGTAATATCCTTGGTGACTGTGGCCGGCTCAGAGATGCAGGCGAGGTGGTGGTGGAGCTTAGTTGGAGCGACACGGGTGAAGTGTAGGTCGATTGCGTGGGGGTCGCAAATAGGGAAGAAGCTGGGGTCTGAGCAGGGGTTGGGAATGCTCCCACAGTGGACATCTGCCGACCAAAGTGTCTGTCCTCTCGGCGTGTCCGGCGGTCATCTTTTAAGGCTCTTTCTCTTGCAGCTAGGGCCAGGCCAAGCGGTGATGAAGGATCGAGAACTTTTCCTGTAAGCGGATGGATGAAAGTAGTAGCTGGCTGGGTGCCGTACACTGAGGGAGCAGACTTGGGCTGTCCATCCTGACCAAGGACAGGGGAGGAATACTCAGGCAGGCCAAAGGCTGGGGGCATGCTGCTGGAATAGTTGACGTAGTTGTCTCCAGAAAACATGCCCTCGTCTATAGACTTGGAGGGCCGGAGTCGAGGCATGGGTACATCCACTTGTGAGCCCTGCAAAGGCTGAATTCTTACCCCTAGGGCTCCTCCTCCATCTCCTGCTCCTCCTCCTGCCTCTCCTTGAATATCCTCCTCAGATGACAGGAAGAAAGAAGCGCTCTTTCTTCTCATATCTCGAAAACGTTCTCTTTCCCTGCGAGCTCCCCCTCCTCCCCCAAAGGCTGTACCGAAAATTGAAGTGTAATCCGTGTTTTCCAGGTTCTGATGTGAGGAAACAGAGGGGGAGACAGTTGACGAAGGCAAGGGAGAGGATGTCGGGGGCTGAGGTGGTGAGGAGGTGAGTGGCGATGGTAGACTGGTGTTGGGGATGTCTGTGGTTGAATCAGCTGAGGTGTGGTCTACTGCATCCTGGGAGGGATCAGCTTCCACGCTGCTTCCCTGGCTGCTACGGCCACTGCTGCTTGTTGAGGGCGCTTTGACGATAATGGTAGGAATGGGGATCGAGCTCTTCTCTTTTGCGGCACCTCCTTTACCCCTTTGTTGTCGCAGCCCGTCTTCCACTTTTGACTGCTTCATCAGAGCCCCTCGACCACCCCTCCTGGCTCCGCCCCTGCCAGCTCCTCCTCCCTGCTCCCGGTTGGCCGTGTGCGCTTGATGCTGCGGTGCCTGTGGGGCCTTAGGTTTAGCGCTTGTTGGTGGCGTAGCGCTGCTATAGCCTCTCCGCAACCCTCCCATCTTGCCACCACCTCTCTTGGATGCCTCCGGCCCCTCCGATTGTCTCCTGAGAGTAGGGACCTGCTGGTTCATCCCACCAGTGCCTCCCCTCTCCCAGCCAGCTTGAGTAGAATGCCCTGGCTGGGAGTGGGCCTGGTAGTGGGCTTGAGATACAGGGGGTATGGGCATAGCAGGCCCTCTCCCAGGATGAGGGCCTGCAGATAAAGGTGGTTCTGGAGCAGATGTGTTAGGGGGTGGGGGGATTTCCTCCGGTCCCGGCACTGACAGGCTGCGAGCCAGCTTCATAGCAGGGGGGTGTAAGTACTGCCTCTCCTCCTCGGTTATACCTGAGCACACAGAAACAGGCACTTACAAACAGACACGTATATACTGAGCAGGCAGAAACCTTTTCAGAATAATTGCTGTTACCAATAGATTTTTGACGCATCATGACTGCATGCTGAGGACCGTGGCCTGGTTGAAAATGAGCTTGGTTGTAGCCGAAACCTGGTCCTTGCTGCACCATGCTCATGGCTGACTGCTGCTCATAGGGTTGCTTCAGGCGTCGAAACAAGGGAGCAAAAGAGGATTGCAAAGGAAGGAGGGAGTAAAGGAAGAAAAGGAAACATTAACTCAGATATAATCATATAAAAATTATGCTGGCTGTTGAGCTGATATTGATTTCAAATACAGTAAAATGCAATGCAGCAAAACCAGTATTAGTGTATCAAGCAACAGTGCAGAGATGAATGGCCACAGGCTGACTCACAGTTAAACAAACGTTTTGATGTGGGTGGTCCATTGTCAATCATTGTCTCTAGGGCAGGACAACACACTGGGCTAAAAACAAGCTAAAGACCAAGCTGATTTATACATAGGAATCATTAGTCACTTCCATGACTAAATATGTGCTGCATCCTGAGCAGTGTTGTTTATCTGAATCTGATACTGCTGGACTAGGAGAGAGTTGTTCAGTATTTGATCATATTTTGTACGTAACAGTGAAAGAGTGTCTAAGATGAGAGCAAGATGTTATGGTATAATCATCCTTAATAGGACAATTTTCTTTCCAATTCCCAACAATACCTCATTGGAGACATTGGGAACAATGCTCTTGCTCCGGTCCCTCTTGCCTCCGTGACCCCTCTGGCCCTGGTTGTCTGGTGTAATAGTGTGTTGGGCAGCAGCCAAGATTTCATCCAGTTTATCTAAAACAAAGACGGAGCAGGGCCAGGCCAGAGGAGGAAGGTAAAGAGTTAGTAAGAAGGAACGTAAAGGGAGAAAATATGAATAGGAGGATTTCAGTGAGCCCCCTCCCGTCCCCTCAAGGTGTAAAAACACCGTGCTACAGTATGACAAGAGCGGGCAGAGTGATTCCTTACTTAGTGCCATCTGATAGACTGTCCTCTTCTTATCAGGAACCTGAGAGGACTCGTAATCTGAAAAAAAGAGGAGGAGAAGGGAGCATCAAACAGGCTGACTTTTAATTAAAGCTCAGGGGCTGATGGGGGCAGCGATAAAGGCTGACGCTCACCTGCTTTCTTTTTCCATGGAGAGGCCGCTGTAGCATGCATAATTTGGGAAACAGAAAATTAGGTGTGACTAGAATCGCTCTGCATGTGTATAAAGCAGATGAAAGGATGAAATACATACTCAGACACATGTGATGGTGTGAACGCTGATGTGATGAGAGGGAAGGTGGTGATGGGGACAGACATGATAATAAGAGCAGATAAATCTAGGATTCTCCCACCTTTGTCCACTGTATGCAGCACATGTGATATAGAGGGGGGGAAGCAAAGCAATTGGTGATTGATGGCATCAGGCAAGTGGCATTTAACAACGTGTAATTGCTTTTATATGTCGTAACTTCATGGTTCAATTATCACCAGGTATTATTACAAGTGCCATTGAATCAAATGACTACTTCCCCATCAAACTAGTGCTAATGAAAAAAATGAAAATGCACCAACACATCATTCTCTTGGCTTTCTGCATCAACTCCGTAAATATTTAATGCTGTGTTTCCCTAGTAGTGCCATAGTACTGTCATCCTGCAGAGGAGCAACTAACCTACCAAAAAGAGGCTTTTTTTTTACTGTGCCCCCCCTCACCAATAAATAAAAAGGTATTAAACAGTGGGGGGACATACATTTCATCTATTTCTCATATGTTCTATCCTGTTTTATGCTCCTTTGTATATGTTGCTTTCTGTCGTAACTCTCCTATGTCATCTTACCCATGTCTTCCAGCTCTGATGTCATTGACTTGGAGCGCAGGGCGATGGCAGGAGGAGTCAGTCTCTTCGTCTGCTGTGGGGCTGCCAAGGGAAGCCAGCCAAATGCAGACTTAATGTTTAGTATTCTTGTGTAAACATTAAGTCACCAAAGTCAACCTCACTGAAAAAGGCTTTTAGGGTGAAGTAAACATGGTAACAGCTTTATCGTCACATCATAAACATATCACAAAGTTTTAGGAAAGTTTGACCCCCCCCTACCCTTCTTCCGGGTGGTATCCTCCAGCTCAGGGTTCCGAGCAACCATCACAACTTTCACCATGAGGCTGTTGCCTCCCTGGCGGATCATGTTGACCACCTGCCGGTGGCCAACCTTCACCACATTTTGGCCGTTGACCTGACAGACACAGAAACAAAGAACGACTGAAGGATGCAGAATGAGCTGTTGTGTTGCCTTCATTTCCATTTAAATGAAAAATCACAATAACAGAGACACCACATGTCATGTCATCAAGGGTTAACTTGTTTCCAGTGGTTGGTATTTGGCATAAAATGATGAATTTTACGACTTAGCTTAGCTTTGCAGGTGCACCAGCAATTCAGACAGCGACTAAAGTACAAAGGCTCTGGCAGCTACATAAGTGAGTCATATTAGGTTGAATACCAATTAGCTTTATGTGTCAGATTTAATAGAGGTTTGCCAATTTCCAATTTTAGAACCGACTTTGAAAGGCAACATACGGGGACTTTTAAAGGCACAAAATGGTCGAGAGTTGCTTCGTCAACTGCTGTTGCTTTGTCAGGGAGGAAGAGCAACAACAAATACAGCTGTTCCTCACCAACTCAACTAAAATTCACTACATAAAGATATGTTTTTATATTTTAACACTACAGTCTGAAAAAATACCACTGAAATGACTCTGACCAATAAACTGTAACACGTCCACCCGGAAGATTTCAATATTTAAAGATTTGCCTTTTTGGTTCAGTGCATCCATAAAGGGTTAGTGTAGTTAATGTAGTTTTTTCATGTGCCCACTTTTGAGCCTCTTAAAGGAACATAGCTGTACATGTTACATTCAGAACGCGTCAGTGGAGAAAGCACTGGTGATATGATTTTTTAATACGCGTTTGGAACATCTCACTCTAAATGTGGTACGGTGCATAGTGTAGCTTGTTGCATAATCATCCATTTAAGCTCTGTGAGTTGGAAAACTGTGTACGCCAGCTCTTGTTTCACCACGGAACTCTTCTTGTTTGATTTGTGAATTATCCGTAAGGTGCATCAGTAATGTATTAAAAAAAATGTATATCCTTCTGGTTGGACCGTGTTGTCATTAAAAAAGTTCTGTGTGCGTTTCAGTCCAAAATGTATCCTGTTCTTACCTCGATGAGGAAATCCCCCATCCTCAGGCCCGCCCTCCACGCCACACCCCCTTCATCGACTGACTCCAGGTACTGCAGCGCGGGAAACGCCGGCGTTGGAGTGAACTCCTCTATGGGAGTCTGAGCTGGGGAGGGTAAGACAAGAAGGGAGAGAATGAGTGGACACAGATGAGAGAAAATGAGAGAGGGATGGAGAGATTACAGAGGGAGAAAACGAGCATGTGAGAGTGACAAATCTATAAAGGCAGAGGAATGTGGTTAATGTTGAATAAGAAGCTCACCTTTGGCTCCTCTGAGCACAAAGCCAAAGCCCTCATTGTCTTTCTTCTGTAGGAGCACTGTCTTTTCCTTAATGATGTAGTCACTTAGAGGGAGGAAAGAGGGAGGAGAGGAGAGGGGGTAAAACATGTAGAGAGACAGGGAGAAAAGGAGAGAGAATTGGAGAGGAAGAGAGCTATATGACTTCTATAGCTAAATCATAAAAAGGTATTGTCATGCAAATAAAGCATCTATTAAACAGCTATACCGCATGACATTATGAAAAATCATACTGCAGCAAATACAGGTTGGCTTGAGAATGTCACAAAAGGCGCTGGTGAACAAAAATGGTTGATGGCAGGGATACAGTTATTGTCACAATGGGCGGAAGTGTACATGAGATGATGTTCCACACAATGGACTAATCCAGCTCCAGCTGACGAGCACTGGGCCAGGGCACATTAGAAAATTGTGCACATACACATCACTGATAATGGAAACTTCCAAATTCGCCTAAATCGCTGCATTAGCTTTCACCCGCCTCTTGCAGCGTTTGCAAGGATACCGCTTTACTGAGTCCAGCGCATCGATATACCGGTCCTACATGACACGTCAATTTATGTACAAGAACAAGCCGGACAGGCCTCTCTTCTCCCGCCATAAACAGCTCCTCTCGCTCAGAGTCTGGAAACGGAGAGCAGGCCAGAAACTGCGATCCCAGACATTTGTGATGCAATCTTGTACCGAGACAGTTGGAGTAGTGTATCGGCTGGCCCTGCACACTCCTTCATTATTCTAATATCAGGACTGCGACTTTTGGCCGAGCTGCTTTACAACCCTTCATCTAATACGGGACTGTTTAAATGGACTCCGAACACAGCCACATCTCATGACTCACTTCTGGACTCGACTTTCTAACAATGTCATTTCACCCCTGGTTCTGTTGGGGAGCCCGGGGCTTTAGCAGAGCTGTATGATTTAACAGGAATTTCAGATATTTCTTTTTCCTGGGCAGCTCTTTTCTGTGTTAGCTTGTGCTCATCAGCGTAACCCGAATTGACACTCTAACTGAAATCAAATGAGAGGATTTGATTTCCTAGAAGGGCCGAACGAGTGAACAGGGCAAGTGGCCTGGTTAAAGAGTTGCCTTTATATACAGTACAAGCTTGACTGGTAAAACAGTGCAGCAAGATCACAGGATACACTCAAGGACATCATTTCCAATGAACAGTCTTTTGTTGCCTCCCTTTTTAATAGGAAGTTGGAATTAAAGCAACACACAGCAACTTTTTTCACCATAAAATAGCAGTTTCAAATGTATATTGATGCACACTGACTTGTAAAAGGGAGAATGGACTGTGTCACGAGAGTAATGGCAAACTGTACATTAGTTAAAAGGACTCAGAAGTCATGTAAAACAGGCGTTTATTTCCGATATTCAACAATAAAACTTAAAAAAAATGAAGAATTCTAGACAGAGATTGATTTATTTGTTACCGGAGCAGCTCTTCTAGGGATCCGGGAGTAATATCCGTTGTTCAGTCGTGTTTCAGTTCAGTGAGTTGGACTTTGCAGCCAGAGCTCCAGGCAAAACATTGATAGGGTTTTTTTTTTCTACAAGAAAACCACTTAATCGCTCAGACACGGAGGCCAACAGAATTAACCACAAAGCGTGGCTGCAGGGGGTGCTGTTGCTCAGTCGCATAGCATTGCTTTAAATGTGCCAGGCATCGCTTTCTTACTCCTTGAGTCCACACACACACAAACTCTGCCTCCTTCGTTGGAGTCAGCTGATCCGAGAACCAAAACTGTGGCACTAAATTGGATCGTAATACCTCTAAACCCAATGTAAACACAATCATTTGATTTGCAGCCTGGCAGCCACTCGTCACGGTAACTCGGCCATGAAACCACTTAGTAGAAAATAAATCAATGTATCTTTTAAAAGAACCACTGTGATATTTTGATTGTAGGTTTCTGGCAGCAAACACCATCACTCCAACTTGAAACTTGACCGACGTGTATACTAATGCTACAATAACATTAAAACAGTGGAAATGTCTGCACTGTCTCTTCCAGCCCAACCACAATGAGCCCTTGTGTATTTAATCCAACGGAGCATCAATAAACAAAGTTTGGCTGTGGAGTCACCGAGGTTCAGCGGAGTCACAAGCGTTGGCCTCCAGGCCCGAACATCCAGACTTCCACACCAAGCCGCAACTTTAGCACTGAACAGACGATCGCTAGTTTCCCCTACTGAGGTCCGTCCCTTGTGTGTTCTCCATCAATGTTACTGTTTCGCCAACGCACAGCCGCCTTCCAGCCATCTGCTCCTCACACCTCATTCCTTTTTCTCTCACCCTGTCCTCCATCATGCTTTCCCTTTCTGAGGATCAAAGTAACGTCGAGTGGGTGGACGGATCCATCCACTTCTATTAGGGGGAAACATGGCAGGTGGTTCCAAGTTGCTGGTTCGCAGTAATTCACCTGGTTGACTTAACATACATGAAAGTGTTCACCCGTCACCGCATTAATCACTGTGGCCAATTAGAAGCATAAAAAGCACCAACGTCCGTGTTTAATCTTCGTTGGCTGCGAGGAGCCGCTCGCTCTGAACTGGCCGCAGTAGAGCTGTAAGCCTACTGGAGAGCAGAGTTATTATGTACCCTACTGAGTCATCCTCTCTTCCAGCTACAATTACTGAGAAAAAGGCAACTTTTTAACCATTAACCTGCTGAACGAAAACGAAGAGAGACTGGTTATGTGGGGACAATACCCAGACACCTCACCAAGTGACAGATGTTAGTGTGGATGGAGAGAGGGATGAGCGGCGCAGACACACACATACTGTACGTACAGGAGAGATACTCCCACAGCAATCAAGCACGGTGACGTATACACTTATATGTGAAAACCACATATATGTGTTATTCACTGCTTACAGTCCTGTGCACACACACATGTCAAGGCAAATGCATGCAGACACAGACACAGAGACATGCACAGAAATGACGGGTATACCTCAATAGGAACTGACAAACTGCACTCTTACCACTCATTGACTCATTTACATTCATCCTTCTGTACAGTCAAAATACCTCACATTTTGAATGACACACTGGGATACATGAAAAATTACAGGATGTGACAGCAGCATTTTGAAGCAGCAGCGAGAAAAATGGGAAGTCCTGGTGAATGAAGAATCTCTGCTTAAAGAAATCATGACTCAAAGAGAATGAAATACACCCACACTGTCTGACTGAAATGCATCAATATGTGCTCCCTTTCACGCACTGACACACACACACACGTCCAGAGACACACCGGAGGAAGACACAGAAATAAACATGCTGCAGAGTCTCCATTCAATAGCCACTTCCGTCCCACAGATATTCACACGCACAGGGGGAAAAAATACAGATTTAAGACGGACACACGGACACACACACGCACACACTCAAGAGACACACACACGCACAGAACAAATAGCTTATTAGTCTGTCTTTGAAAAGGCACGGCCTCTCAATAGCATCATCTACCTCTCCCCTCTCTCCATTGTCCTCTCCTCACATCCATAGCCAGCCAATGAATGAGGAAACAGCCGCTACCTGTAAATGAACCACACGCTCCTGTTTCTGGGGCCCAGTGACGGCCACGAAGAAGAGAGGGAGAGAGAGAAATCTCTCTCTCCGCATCCCCCCATTGCCATGTCCCCCCCCCCTCCTCCTCTATCTCGCGCGCTCTCCTCCACCACCTCCCTCCTCTCTCCTCCCCGCCTCCCTCCCTCCTCCTCGCGGTCTTCCAGCGAGAGCTCAGCCGGAGTGAGAGCCGCGAGAGTGGAGGAGAGAGGTGGGTAAACGAGAGAGGATGGAGAGAATGTGCTGCTGTGCACCCCACATGCATCAGACGAGGGGAAAGACAATGTCAAAGATGAAGAGCGTGAGGGAGAGACAGAGAATGCCAGCGATCATCACAACAGAAGGGAAATGTGTACTGTATAGTCTGTGTGTGTGTGCTGGCTGGATGACAGGGAGAGGGTTGGGTTGCAACATCGTGGAGATGGAGAGATGAATTTGCGGGGTGGGGATGCGGGGGATGGGTAGAACTGTAAGGCGAGAGAGAGGAGAGAGAGAGAGAGAGAGACCATCCACTGACTGGTGTTTCACAGATATACTAACAGCTGATTTCCACCCTGGATTTACTCTCACACACACACACACACACACACACACACACACACACACACACACACACACACACACACACACACACACACACACACACACACACACACACACACACACACACACACACACACACACACACACACACACACACACACACACACACACACACACACACACACACACACACAGAGACACACACACACATTTGCCAACTTTCATCTCGCCCCCTCCTCTCCTCTAAAGCAGATCTGTCATCACCACCCAGGCTGACAAACACTCGGCCGCTCTCTGTCTCTCTCTGAAATAGTAATTGACATTTTCCCAAATGCCAAGCCGCGGCGAGGGAACATGCACCAGATCACCTTGCTCCTAATTGAGCACCACTTCACCACAGTGCTGCAATTACGCTCTGCCAACTTAACACAGGTAATACAACCCCAGTGGCCACTATTTCCATTTAGATGGCAAGCGCGGCTGCATTAAGGCAAATCCCCTTTTCTGAATGACAGTGAGAGCTGCTCAGCACAAGGGTAACGCCGGCGACCGCTTGTGAGAGGCTGAAAAACCCTCGGGTGGCAACTGCAAAGTCCTTCTCAGTAGCCATGGGATATAACCAGTGCCTGCTGCTTCAGCCTCCATATGACTCATCAGGAGAGTGATGTATGTACATGGAGAGACACATGCACATTAGCACACGGACAAACACGCACAAGCTTCGTGCAGCACCTGCCCTGGGCTGGTGCTGAGCTGCGACTTTCCACAGATGTCATGGAGGAGAGAACCCCAGCCCAACCTTTCATTAAGCCATTATTGTGCTCAGTGTAAACAGGCAGCACGGCGAGAGAGGAGAGGGAGAAATATGGATTGGAAGCGACAAGTGTGTTTGTCTGGGGGAGCCCAAAAGGTGGCAGAGCCGAAAATGACATGGCTGCTCTTTCTGCTTTCTGCAGCGACGTGCTCACAGAACAAAACAAGAGAGAACGGGCGCTGTTCAGGATCAGAACAAATCAGATGCATAAAGCGCAGAGGACGACATGAAAGCAAGGGAAACGAGTGACCATGGACACACACACACACACACACACGAAGCTCCTCATACCCACAAAACAACTGTGTGTCATCTTCTTCAATCACCTTGAGGCCTCACAGTCTTAGCTCACAGCTCAGTTGCTGCCCACACTGACAATCTACATCAGAGGCTGCAGCCAATCAGCTTTATTCTGTGTTTTTTTTTGTATCATTATATTTGTCTAGTTTCTCAACTTCTCTGGTAAGCCCGGCCTCCTCCCACAGTCCAAAGACATGTAGATTGCTTGAGACTATACATTTGTGTGAATGTGAGCGTGAGTGGTGTTTTGTCTCTTCACGTGGGCAGTGCAAAGTGCTGGCGATCTGTTCAAGTTGTATCCCCCCCCTTTCGCCCAATGTGAGCCCGCCCAGGGACCCCTAAAGGATGAGCGATATATGGAAGGATGGATGGATATAACGGATCAGGGTTTCGAGGGGCTTGGGCCTGCCCCAGAATGCACTGGATCACAATGCGGACAATTTAATTTACACTTCACCAGTTTTCATCCCCTTTACGCCAGGTTGTGAGCTTCGGATCAAGCTTCCTTACCTGGGGCCGTCGGTGCCGTCGTAGGCTCCAACAGTGACGTTTCGGAAAAGCTTCCTCTTTGCTTTCTCGCTACGTGTCTCTGCAAGACACACGGAGGCAAAACATAAGCTGGAATCAAACTTTCACCTTCCTTCATGACACCGTCTCCGTCTATTTATAGGAGCGCCACGTTTTGAGCCCGAGCCTCGAATGAAGCAAATGTAATTACACCATGTTTTTGTGTCTATAAACGTCGTGACATATGGTTTGCTTGCTGTGCGAATGGTGCAGCTGGGAAAATAGGAGAAAATGGAAATGCCTGTGCTGTACATGTGCCACTGTCTGCTGCGATAAAGGGCCGGCTGGTGAACACGAGTGTGACGTGCTGGGTGTTACAGTGACTTAAAGGATAATGCCAGCCTGGGGGGGTATGTAACCCATTTTCCTGTGCGCCCCCTTCACCAATCCATGTGCTATTTAAACAATTACTATACATCTTGTTAAACTATCTCTTGATATAAGAAAACGATCAAAAATATGTCAGTTAACTCTTTATTTTAATTTATAAACATGACCCAAACTGTTGGTCAGCTACAGCGAATCTCCGAAGATTACCACAAAACCAAGAGGATTTTATAAAACAGCCCACACATTTGCCGTGAAGATATTAATATTTTAGAATAACGTCATGAGACGAAGCTCCCACTGGATCCGTCTTACCTGATCGATTGTCTCTGGTGAGAGCCGCCACTTCTTCCACACAGTCTGAGGGGAACCAGCCAGTTCGACCTTTCACTGTTCCCTCCCAGTATCCCCCCTCTCCTACACTCAATACTGAGGAAACACACAGACAGGTAAACAGATAAAGGACATAGTTAGATGAAAAGAATATAATTTTGGGAGCAAAAGCAGTGTCTCTTACTCTCTGTCTGTTATACATCTTTCCTCCAACTCTCCTAGTTTGTCTTTATTAACCTGTTTTATAATAACGGTGGACGATCCACTGAGAGGCTCGGAACACGTATTGCTTTGTGATGACTGGATGCTGGTTCTTCTCATTTCTCTTGTTTACACTCCTCTCTTCCCTCATGTACGTCTTCTCCTTGTTGATGTTTCACAGAGTTTATCAACCTGCCCTACAGCTGCACTGACGCTTTTGAAACATTGCACCAGATGAGGGAAAATTTAGATAAAGAAAAGAACAACCTTTAGTAAAAAAGACAATTTTTGTGTGATTGTGTGAGAACAACTGTAGTGACTGATACCGCACACTTCAATGTGTTTTTTGAGCTGTAAACTAAATAATATAACTGTTTTTTAATTAAATTTGTTAATGGTGATTTTAAAATCACATTTATAACCAAATTTATAAAAACAAATCTGCATTTGTCAATCTTGGACCCTGCAGGCGCAATGCTTATGCAGTATCAATCGTTTGGGACCTCGATACATCATAACATTTATATGTATTTCTAAAAGTGAACTCATCAAATTAGGCCGGCCGCCCCATCACTGGTAACCGCTCATTAGTGGGAATCTAGAAAACTCTGCTTTGCTGAGACTAAATCCCGAAACCCACCATATTGTCCGTCATTCAGAGACGTCCCCCATCCTCTCCTCTCCCTCGCCTGTCTCATACACCGTTAGAGATTGAGGCTGAGGTGGGCCAGCAGTTCGAACAGCTTGAGACGGCGTCAGGAAACTCTAGAGGCAAGAAGCCCTCCACTTAATGAGAACATTCTATAGCAGCAGTGTGTGTGCTGCTACTGGAGACGTTCCACATTACCAGATAACCTAGATAACTTAGATTTATCAAGCTATAATGATTTGTTGTTTTATGTGTGTGTGTGTGTGTGTGTGTGTGTGTGTGTGTGTGTGTGTGTGTGTGTGTGTGTGTGTGTGTGTGTGTGTGTGTGTGTGTGTGTGTGTGTGTGTGTGTGTGTGTGTGTGTGTGTGTGTGTGTGTGTGTGTGTGTGTGTGTGTTGAGGGGGTACATTTGGCTGATGATTTGAGGAAAGTCAAAACAAGTTTACTGGCATGACCTTAGATTTCCTCTGGCCAGCCTCGGCCCCCTACTGCTCAGAAGGAACATACAGTGGAAAGTACAAATCAAATATATGGCTCCTTCAATAACAATATGATAACAATTCTGTTGAAATCTTGCAGGGGACGACATCCCTCATTTGTCACCTCCCCCTTTGTTGATTTGTCTCCATCTCACCTTTAACTTTATCCCCTTTGCTGATTGAGAGCTCCCTGTCTCCACCAGCAGAGTGGGCGCGTGTGGCCACATACACCCGGCCCGGCACCGCACTGTACATACGCTTTATGTGACCTCCCCCGCTGCCCGCAGAGGTCGCTCTGTGGAGGGAGAACGAGAGAGAAAAGAGGGAGAGTCTCTTACGAACCAGTGAGATCAGACCGTGTTACACACTGTGGAAAACTCAAGCGAGACAAAGTAAGACGAAACGCAGCTTGTCAGGCCTCATCACAGACAGCCGGCATGTTGAGTCTTACTCATCGGTCATAGCAACAGAGAGAGAGCCTGCTGCAGCAGTGTATTTACTGACTGCCTGGCAATTGATTCATATGTCATGAAAAAGAACGAACATTTCTGCTCCATCCTGCAAGAACAGACTCGAGTCTTGTTTATATCCAGGTTGTTGTCATTGAGCTCTGATACATGCCATTTTTTTTTTTTCGGGCGGTGAATATCTCTACATTTCCGTTGCCTCGCAGAACAACAATGTACAGTGACACCACATCTAAAATATGTGACTAGCAGTTAAAAATAGTGCATAACCATGCAACTGAGACACAAATAGTAATTTCTCCGCATACAGCTGAGGGTAACTGGAAATTAGAGACGCCCTATTGGTGGATGTCCTCACGGGACCTTGGTTAGCGTAAGAGTTAAGATACTTTCATTAAGTGCAACTATGTGTAGCACTGTCTCTATCACCCACTAAGGACATCAGGGGGAAGTTGGCGTTCAATATTTTGCCCGAGGACACTTTGGCATAGGGAACTGGGGGAAACTAGGATGGAACTGCTGACCCTCTGAACTCTGGATAATCTCCTGCCATGCTCTGCAGGGGCTGTATGTCAGAACACCAATGAAGAAGACACTGACGAAGATGTCAAGAGAGCTTTTGGTGATGAAGTCCAACGCCGGTGTCAATGTGCTGAAAACAAATACAAGTGATCTCCACAGTGGAATGAATATGTTACATCTGGTCTCCGCCTGCAGCTCCATCTCTCAGCTCTGGAGACTTCTATGTTGTTGTGAAAGCGTCTGACCGGAGAATCTCCTGCTGAATTGTTCATGCGTGAAAGGCGAACTCCGGAGAAAGTCCAGACCCCATTGTGTGGACATTCTCCGGAGTTCATGTCTGATCCTTCCCCCACAGCTTACTTACCCCTGTCTACCTCGCGGCTGCCGGTGCCTCTCCTCCGTGTCACTTTGGCCTCCTCTCCCTCTGGATGGGGAGCGGGTCCGAGTTCTGGGGCTGCTGGAGCTTCTCATGCCGATGGAGGCCCTGCGCTGGGCCTGCAGAAACACACCCGTAACGACAGAATGTCAAAAGCTGATCTATCATTCCTATAAGAGCCTCAGAAGCAGTACATTCTCAGTAATCATATCTAAGAGCAATCAGTGGGTGACCATCCACCTAATGGTCTTCAGTACCTGTCCTGGGTTGGGATTGGTTGCAGCCTTGATGGGGAGGGCCAGAGGGTCAGACTGGGTCATGGTGCTATCACTGTTAGCACGCAGTAGGTGGTGGGAATGGAGCGAGGGGAGAGGCAGTGTGTGGGCGCTCTCTTTTCTTTTGGGAACAAACTTTGGCGATTCCAAAAAGGGCACTGGAGATGGAGGAGTGACGGTGAGGGGTCGGAGGTGAGGAAGGGGAGCAGGGAGGATGTGACAGGATGGAATGGAGGGAGAAATAAGGTAGATTAGGGGGAAAAGGAGATCATATAGGGGCAAAAAAAAGGCAAGTGCTGGGATTTTCTTAATATTTCAATATTTAATAGCTCCTTCAGTAGAGGAAGTCTGGCTCGAATGCTTACCTACGTCAGAATCTTTGTGGTTTTTGATGATTTCCCCGAGTTCAAAGTGACCAGAAACTACAGCTAGCTGCAAACAGAGAAAACTAAATGAAGTATATAGTCATTCTAGCTCTTGTAATAAGTATTATTTGCAACAGAAGAGTTTGGTAAAAGCCACATGATTAAAATTCCCAACTATATTCTCAGTAAAAATAATAATCGTGAATACATTTACCTGAAAGGGGGTCTGACCATGTTTGTTCTTTTCCTCAGTGTTTGCTCCCCGGTACAGAAGAACGCGGACACAGCTCTCCTGATGATTCACAGAGGGGAAGTGATTGGTTAGCACCTTTAGAAGAAGCAGCAGTAATTATTATGGTAATGATAGTTTAATATAAGGCATCTATTTCCATACTCACCTTGTTGTACAGGGCAGAAATGTGAAGTGCAGTGTTCCCTGAGGCATTTTGAGAAGTGGTGTCTGCCCCATAAAACAGCAGATGCTCCAAGTGCTGGGCAAAGCCATTCTGGCAAGCCTGTAATGTCAAGGGTGTGATAGAAATATCCACAAATTATCATTGTTATTAAGTAAAGAAGGAGGGGGATGGGTGGGGGTTACATAGGGCAGTATAGTACAATAGAATTAGGCAGATAAAGAGAGGGGGGAAAAAGATTTTGTTGAGGAGATAAGAGAAAGAAAAAGGAAATGTTGTGTCCTGCATCCACATTTAGATCCATAATTACTCTTACAGGAAAAACAGGTCAG